>NC_082730.1:7548382-7698382 GCF_030144855.1 Hypanus sabinus
TCCCACCCACTCAAACACACAGGCAGGCCTCCAACCCCTGCACAGGCCTCCAGTGGGCACATAGGCCTTGTCCCCAAACCCTCAGGAGATATTGGGCCTTTGACCTCCAGTATCTGGCCTGTACTCAGAACACTGGGCATCCAAGTCCTTGTTCTTGACCCCAGACTCACAAACTTCAGGCCTCTAACCTCTGGTTCTCCTCAGTCTTTGCATGTTGCCATGGCAAAGGGGAACATATGCAACTGGGTTTATTTTTACACAACAGATCAGACAGTAGGATCACTCCCCAAATATGGAATGAATTTCACACACACAGAGTAAGCAGCCACTTATGTTCCTCAGCCATATTTGCCGTGTACATGGGATGTTCTAATGATAGTGTAGCTTTATAAAAATTCTATAAATAAATCTAACTACAGTTTGTTACTCACGATTCAGTAACAGTGAGTCATCAGTTCACCAGTAAGCAGGTCTCCGTGCAGCTGGATGAGTGACACACTGAAATACTGTAAACACAGAAGATTTTGCACAAAATGCTGGAGGAAGTCAGCAGGTTAGGCAGTATCTATGGAGAGGAATAAACAAGTTGACATTTTGGACTGAGGTCCTGATGTAAGAGAAAGAAAGAAGTGGTGAGGTTCATGAGTTCAATGTCCACTTAGCAATTGGATGGCAGAGGGGAAGAAGCTGTTCCTGAATCGTTGAGTGTGTGTCTTCAGGCTCCTGTAGCTCCTCCCTGATGGTAGTAATGAGAAGAAGGTTTATCATCACAGACAAATATCATGAAATCTGTTATCTTGCAGCAGCAGTGCAGAGCCCTACATAAAAATAAACCGTGCAAAAATGGAATAATGAGGGAGTGTTCGTGGATCACTCACAAATCGGAAGGCAGAAGGGAAGAAGCTGCTCCTAAGATCTTCAAGCATCTGTCCTTCTTCCCTGATGGTAGTAGTGAGAAGAGGGTATGTCCCAGGTGGTGAGGGTCCTTCATGACGGATTTCACCTTATTGAGGAACCACGTCTTAAAAATATCTATAAGACCTTAAGACATAGGAGCAGGAGTAGGCCATTTGGCCTGTTGTCTGCTCTATCATTCGATCATGGCTGATTTATCATCCCTCTCAGTCTCAATCTCCTGCCTTCTCTCCATAATCTCTGACACCTTAACCAATCAAGAACAAATAAACCTAGGCTTTCAATATATCCAATGACTTGGCCTACACAGCAATTCCACAGATTCACCACCCTCTGGCTAAAGAAATTCCTCCTTATCTCTGTTCTAAACAGAAGTCCCTCTGCTCTGGTCCTAGTCTCCCGCACTATAGGAAACATCCTCTCCATATTCACTGTCTCTAGCACTTTCAATATCCAATAGGCTTCAGTGAGATCCCCCACCCATTCCTCCAAACTCCAGCGAGTACAGGCCCAGAGCCACCAAACGCTTCTCATATATTAACCCTTTCATGCTCAGAGTTATTCTTGTGAAATTCTCTGGACCCTCTCCAATGCCAGTACATCTTTTCTAAGATAAGGGGCCCAAAGTTACTCAAAATGCTCCATATGTGGTCTGACCAATGCCTTATAAAACAACAACATTAAATGTTTGCTCTTATATACTCTTATAAATGAATGTTAACGTGTAATTGCCTTCCTTACTACCAACTCACCAGCTCCAGATCAACCTTATTAATATCCCAAACTTTACAAAATACAAACACAGCCAGTCTAAACATTCATAGAGTCATAGAAAAGTACAGCACGGAAAGAGGTCCTTTGGCCCATCTAGTCCACGCCGAAACAATTAAATTATCTATTCCCATTGACTTGCACCCAGACTATAGCCCTCCACACACCTACCATTCATGTCTCTCTGCAGACTTCTCTTAAATGTTGAAATCAAACTTACATGCACCACTTGTGCTGGCAGCTCGTTCCACACTCTCACAACCCTCTGAGTGAAGAAGTTTCTCTTCATGTTCCCCTTAAACTTCTCACCTTTCACCCTTAACCCATGACCTCTAATTGTAGTCCCATACAAACTCAGTGGAAAAAGCCTGCTTGCATTTACCCTATCTATATCCCTCAATATTTTGTATACATCTATCAAATCTCCCCTCATTCTTCTACGTTCCAAGGAATAAAGTCCTAACCTGTTCAATCTTTCCTTATGACTCAGGTCCTCCAGTCCCAGTTCCTCAAAACAACAACCTAAAGATTAGAGTAACTCCTGGCATTAGTCTAATCGTTAGAAGTTGAGAGGTTTATAAGATTATGAGGCATAGATAGACAGCTGGTATCTTTCAGCCGGGGTCAAAATCTCTCATACTAGAGGGCATTTGTTTCTAATTGAGGGGGTTAATTTCAAAGGAGGTGGGCAGGGCATGTTGTGAATACAGTGGGTGGTGGATGTCTGGAATGCACTGTCCAGGGTGAAGAGGCAGGTAAATGTGATGGCGACTTGTTTGTAGGGTTGTTCGCCAAGCCTGGAGGTTAGGTTGCAAAGATTTCATCATCAGTCGCGGTGACATCACCAGTGTGCAACTGAGTGCTCGCATTCATATTGGTCTAACTCACTGAGGATGGATAGATATGTAGGTAGAAAGGATTAGTTAGATTAGCTTTCGTACATTGAAACGTACAGTGAAATGCGTTGTCTGTGTTGATGACCAACAGAGTCTGGAGATGTGCTGGGGGCCGTTACGTCCACAGCTTTCCAGCACGAGCCCATGCATGTTTGGAATGTGAGAGGAAACCGGAGCACCCAGTGAAAATCCATGTGGTCTCACGGGAGAAACTACAGGCTCCTTACAGACAGCGGTGGAATTGAGCCTGGGTCACGGGTGCTTTCGGCAACCGCAACGTTACTGCGTCACCTGAAGTTATTTTGGCACCAGCTCAGTGGGCCGAAGGACCTGTTGCTGTGCTGTACTGCTCTATGTTCATCTCCACTGCGTTTGCCAATATTGTACGGTATTTCAGGTGTGGTCTCAGGCCCCATACAAAGCTGTCTGGTTTCGTATTTAAAAATGTAACTAGATAATGAGAAAGTGATCATCAAGCCTTTGATTTATCATTAAAAATGACAATGGGCTACAGGTTGCACGGTAGCAAAGTGGTTAATGTAACAACATTACAGCGCCAGCACCCGGGTTCAGTTCTGACCCGCCTGTAAGGAGTTTGTACCTGTGCCCCGGTCCAAAGACATACAGGTTAGGGTTAGTGAGCTGTGCACATGCCACGTTGGTGCCAGAAGCGTGGCAGCACTTACAGGCTGTCCACAGCACACCCCCGGACCATGGTGGCTGTTGACGCGAGCGATGCATTTCACCATGTTTCGATGTACCTGTGACTTACCCCCTTCTGCCCATGGGAGGCCCTAGACCAGGGGTCGGCAACCTTTACCACCGAAAGAGCCATTTGGACCCGTTTCCCACAGAAAAGAAAACACTGGGAGCCACAAAACCCGTTTGACATTTAAAATGAAATAACACTGCATACAACATTTTTTTTGCCTTTATGCTATGTATAAACAAACTATAACGTGTTGCATTTATGAAATCGATGAACTCCTGCAGAGAAAACGAAATTACATTTCTGCATGCAACAAAAACATTTTGAACTCCGAAAAAAAGACGTTGGGTTGAAGGTTACTTTTAAGTAAAATACTCAATGTCTATTTGAGTCCTTCTTGTATTTATGAAAAACGCCAAACTTAAATTGTCCGCCAGCAGCAAACCAAAAATAACGTCAGCCAGCTGTCAACCTGAAAATAAAAGGACTATTTCACTGAAAAATGAAAAAATTTGAATATACGTAAAATAATAGGCAATTAAAATATTTATCATACTTGGTTAATGGGATTTCTGCTCCTGGACCTCAGCACACAGCGTCTGCACATCAGGGCTGTATGACGTCACCTTCATCTTTACACAGGATCGCAAGCTGTCATCTGTGAGGCGTGCGCGATGTTTGTTTTTAATAAAGTTCATGTTGGAGAACACCTGCTCACATACATATGTGGATCAAAAGATCGACAGGACTCCAAGCGCATACTTTTTAATGTTTACATAAGTGTCGGGGATAGCATTCCATGTTTCGAACACAAGTTTTTCCGGTTTGGGGAGGTTTTCAATATCACTCCATTTGTGATTCTGAGCAAGAACGGCCTTCTGATGGGCAACATCTTCAAGGTCTGCTGTCAAGCGTCTAAACTTGGACACCCATATGTCTTTGTCGGCTATTTCGGCCAGTTCCATCTCAAGATCAGGTTGACTCACATCTGCCAATGCAGTCGTATTCAGTAGGGATGGATCGATGCTTAGGGGAGTGACCGGGAAGGATAATGTGTTTTTTTCCTCTCTGAACTCACAGAAGCATTTCCCAAACGATGTTTGCATTGTGCTGATTGCAGAATGTAAATACTCCGAATTTATCATGTCGTGAGTTTGTTTGAACTCTCTCAAATTGGGGAAGTGAGACAATGTGCCTTTCTGTAAATCTCTGGCAAGCACTGTCAACTTGCGCTCGAATGCCAAAACATCCTCCAACATGTGCAGGGCTGTACGTCCTTTCCCCGAAGAGCTGTGTTCAGCGTGTTCAGGTGCGCTGTCATGTCTACCATGAAGTGTAGCTTTTCCAGCCACTCTGGCTGTTCCAGCTCAGGAAAGGTGAGCCCTTTGCTGCCCAGGAACGTTTTCACTTCTTCCAGACACGCGACAAAGCGTTTCAGCACCTCCCCTCTGGACTTTGTTGTGCAGCAGGAGATCAGAATATGCGCTTTCCAGCTCGTCCAGTAACAAACGGAATTGACGGTGATTTAAACTTTTTGCCATTATTTTATTGACAATCTGAATGACAACATCCATTACTTCTGTGCATTCTGGAGGAAATGTTTGAGCGCACAATGCCTCTTGGTGCAAGATGCAGTGAAAAGTCAGCTGCTTCCTGTCCAGCGACTTCTGCAGTATAGCCACAAATCCGTTGTACACTCCTGTCATACTTGTTGCCCCATCAGTAGCTACTGACACCAGGTGGGTGGTCTTTATTCCTTTGGCTCTTAAACAATTCAAGACAGCCTCACAGATGTCCTCCCCCCCCGTGTTCGGCCTTTTAGATGTATCAACTCAATCATTTCTTCCTGTGGCCAGGCAGAGTTTACATACCGGCAGAACAGAGCTATTTGTTCAATATCACCTTTGTCTTTAGACTCGTCACAGGCAATCGAGTAGGCCACAGCTGAATTGATGTCTTTAATTTACAGTCTTGTGAAGTCTTCTGCCATTTTTATAGTTCTGTGTTTGACAGTCTTTGCAGAGAGGGGCATATCCCTGATTTTCTGCACAATTTCACTCTTGTTTTTAAAGTCCGTGAATAGATGTTCTGAAATCTTAATGAAAGATTCTTTTATATATTCACCATCTGTAAACTGCTTCCCGTGCCTGACTATTTCCTGAGCGGCAACAAAACTAGCGTATGTCGTTGATTTTCCAGACTTCATCCACTTCTTGAAATGATTTTTGCTCAGATCAACCTTCCGCATCAGTTCCGAAACGGCTTTTTTTCTCTCACCTCCATCCGGATATTTTTGAGCAAAGGCTGTGTGTTTATTCTGGAAATGTCTTGCGAAATTTTGACTTTTTGTTGTTTGCTAGTTTCTCATTGCATATTAAGCATACCGGTAAACCAGTCTCGTCAGCAGTGAAAGCAAATGAATCTGCCCACGTATCATTAAACGTTCTGTTTTCTTCAGTCACTTTTCTTTTTTTAGAATTCTCCATAGTTCGCCTACCTTGGATCGAAAAATTAAAGAAATCACACACTGGCTGGTGTCAGGCATTGGCAGTGGTGACGTATATTAATAGTGACAAAAACACGTTTTATTTAGATTGTACAAGATCACCATAATCTTCAAATTTAGAATTACATTTCAAAAATTAACAAACTAATATAAAATACATTTTAATTAAATACTCATCATTTATTTTCCAAAGCCACAGGGAGCCGCAGCACAGAGATGAAAGAGGCTCATGCGGCTCCGGAGCCGTGGGTGGCCGACCCCTGCCCTAGATTGAAGAACTCAGTAAACCCGTTAAGTCAGGGGTTAATTAGGTAGGCCAGCATCATGGACACATATTAAGATATCATTTTTATCTTGAGAATATTGGACGGCTTGGTAGTGTAGTGGTTAGCTCGACGCTTTACGGTACCAATGAAAAGGGTTCAATTCCCATCACTGTCCGTAACAAACTTGTACATTTTCCCTGTGACTGCATGGATGTCCTCTGGGTATTCCAGTTTTCTCTCACTATCCAAAGACATTCCGGCTGGTAGGTTAATTGGTCATTGTAAGTGATCCTGTGACTATTCTAGGATTAAATCTGGGGAAGGCTAGGTAGTGTGCCTTGAGAAGCCACAAGGGTCTATTCCATGCTGTATCTCAATAAATAAATAATATTTTATGGTTGGCCACAAGTAACAAATAAGTTGCAGTGAGAGGAGTGTTTCAGTAATTAAAATGGATATTAAATCACTTAAAGCAGGGGTTCCCAACCTTTTTTATGTCATTGACCAATACCATTAACCAAGAGGATTGTGGACCCCAGGTTGGGAACTCCTGCCTTAAAGCCACAGAAACACATTGCAAAATGAGATCTACCACTCTGTCTCTTATTTATTTTTACTTATTGAGATACAGCTCACTAATGAACAGTTTACAAAAATTTGCAGGTGCTGGAAATGCAGAACAGAGAGTGCTGAATATATTTAGCAGGACAAGCCACGTCCACGGAACGAGAGATGAATATGAAACATTCATCGGTTGTCTCTCCACAGATGCTGTCCAGTCTGCTGAATTCGGCACTAATTACTGTAGTGACTTAGCTGAAGACCTGTTGTTCAACAGCGCCATCTTCAGGCTCTCCTTTGGAAGTGTACAGGAGCAGCTACTGATAAGCAGGGGGCACCTATTGCTAATACAGTAGTAGACGCGGTAACTGTAGTCACACCTCTAGAATTAAGATATAAAAGTACAACTGCAGATGCTGTGGATCAAAGAATACGTACACAACGCTGGAAGAACTCAGCAGGTCAGGCAGCATCCGTGAGAAAAGAGTATTGCTGATGAAGGGTCTTGGCCCGAAACGTTGGCTGCTCTTTTCTCACGGATGCTGCCTGACCTGCTGAGTTCTTCCAGCGTTGTGTACGTATTCTAGAATTAAGATGTGGTTTACACCTTGATTTTCAGAGCAGTATTGAAAAGTGCTTTCTACTGAGGGAGATTTTTTAAAATTTTGTTTAGAGATACAGTACCAGGCCCTTCCAGCCCAGTTACACCCATAGTCACCTTTGGAACGTGGGAGGAAAGCGGAGGTCACAGAGACAGTGTACAAACTCCTTAAAGACAGTGGCAGGAATTGAACCGAGGTTCTGGTGCTGTAATAGTGTTGCGTTAACTAGCAAACCCCAATGACAAACCAATATCCCTCCTTCTTGTACTTGTGCCAGCTAATATTCCTTCCATTCACCCCTCCCCCTCACCTTCTTACTCTGCCTCTTCCCCTTTCCTTTCCTGTCAGCTCAGAATGCCGACTGTTTATTGGTCATGGGTGCTGCCTGACCCGATGAGCTCCTCCAGTACCTTGTGCGTGCAGCTCAATATTTCCAGCATCCGCAGAAACTCGTGCCTGTTCTTCATCGGCTCCCCAGCATCCATCCCGAATGTTCACTTGATTTGTCATCAGCTGGTCAGGAGACCTCCTCATCAGCCTGCTCCTGGACCTCATTGAGGTGTCTCTTTGCAGGTCCAGGCAGTGAGGCCGTTGAGGGTTCCGGCCAAGGCAAGCACCCGCCCTTGTCTGAGGACAGGTCTAGAATTGAATATCTCTGGAGGACTCTGCAGAGTCCCTTCTCTCTGGGAAGAGTTGGTATCACAGGGGATGGCAGGCATCCTGGACAAGTGTAGTGGTATTTTCATTTGAATTTTGAATATATTGTTGGAAATACTCACATTATAAATATGTAAATAAATCTTTTGTTTGAGAAGACAGCTTGCCCACATAATTGCCTCTCTAAGTCACACATAGTCATAACTTGAAAATATCACACAGTTCATTATCATCTTGGAACTGTTTACTGGAGGAAGTTATCAACCTGAAATTCAGCTCTTGTTTAATTGTTGCTGCCTGATCTGCTGAGTATGTCCAGCATTTGTTTTTTCTTAAACTTTAATTGTAGTTTTTTTTTGGGTTTCAAACACTTTGGGCACGCTTTCACTTATTGAGTGGAATAGGCCCATCCAATCCTTCAAACCACACTGCGTAGCAATCTCCTGATTTAATCCTAGTCTAATCCCAGGACAATTTACAATGACCAATTAGCCTACCAACCGGTACATCTTTGGACTGTGGGAGGAAACTGGAGCACCCGGAGGAAACCCTATGTGGACATAGGGAGAAATTGCAAACTCCTTGCAGGCAGAAGTGGGAACTGAGCCTGGGTTGCTGGTACAGTAAGGCCTTGTGCTACCACTACGCTATCGTGCCACCCCATGGTCTGCAATGGTTCCAAATCATTTCAATATGTCAGGGGAAGGTAGTGAAGGTAAAGATTAAACATAGGGGTCTCGGTCTGAAACATTAACTGATTATTCCTCTCCATAGATGCTGAGTTCCTCCAGCATTTTGTGAGTGTTGCCTTGGATTTCCACATCTGCAGAAACTCTTGCTTGTAATTTGCTGCTCCACTGTGAAGTCTCTATGAGGTATGTCTACCGTGAATGAGACTAATTTTTCTTTTCGAAGGGGGTTCAGTGAGACCCTGTCTGACTGCTCCCCCTCTGTGATCTCTGATCACCCGCTGGCTTGTACTCCTTCCTCTACCCCCACCTTCTTATTCTGGCTTCTTCCCCCTTCCTTTCCAGTCCTGATAAAGAGTCTCCACCAGAAACATTGACTGTTTATTCCCCTCCACAAATGCTGCCTGACCTGCTAATTTCCCCCAGCATTTTGGGTGTGTTGCTCAAATTGAAAGGTAAGTTTTATTTTGTCTTACGTACAGCAAAACAAAGTGAAATGCGTCATTTACAGCAACTGCCAACACAGTCCAAGAATGCGTGGGGGCAGCGCACAAGTCTCACCACACTTCCGATGCCAGCGTAGCATTCCCACAGCTAACCCTACCCTGCACGGCTTTGGACTGTGGGAGGAAACCCATGTGGTTACAGGGAGATTGTACAAATTCCTTATAGTCAGCAGTGGGATTTGAACCCTGATCACTGATTAGAGGGGCTGTACTAGTGTTACAATAACTGCTAAACTACCATACCATCGGTAAGTATTGGCATTCCCACGGTCCAGAGAAGAATAGAGAAACACCGTAAACAATGAGCAATGTGCTCAACAACACACACAAAATGCCGGAGGAACTCAGGTCAGGCTTTCTAAAGCATGGAGGGAGCAATCCCTGCAGAAAGCAGAGAGGGGAAGGTAAGGGTATGTTTAGTGGCAGAATCCCTCTGGAGATGGCAAAAGTTAGGGAGGATCATGTGCTGGGTGTGGAGGCTGATGGGGTGGTAGGTGAGGATAAGAGGGACTCTATCACTGTTAAGGCGGCTGGAAGGTGGGGAGAGCACGGATGTTCGAGAAATGGAGATGTGAGTGAGGGCAGCATCGATAGTAGACAGAGGGAAACCCTGTTCTTTAAAGGAGGAGGACATCTCTGATCTCCTGGAATTGAAAATGGTGTCCTGTGAACAGAGGCAGCGGAGGCAAAGAAATTGAGAGAAGGGAATAGCATTTTTGCAGGAGATAGGGTGCAAAGAGGTGGGAATTGGTAGGTTTATAAAAGATGTTGGCTAACAGTTTGTCTCCAGAGATGAAGACAGAGAGATTGGGAAAGGGGAAGGAGCTGTCAGAGATGAACAAAGTGAATTTAAGGGCAGAGTGGAAGTTAAAGGCAAAAATTGAAAAACATGACGAGGTCAGCATGGGTACATGATGCAGCACCAATGCAGTCATCAATGTAGTGGAGGAAGAGTTGGGTCTATAACCGGGGAAAGCTTCGAATATAGGCTGATCTACATAGCCCATGAAGAGGCAGGCATAGCTGGGGCCCATGCCAGTGCCTATGGCTACCCCTCAAGTTTGGAGAAATATGCTTAAGAATTTTCATTTCAATGATGTACCGATTATAAGGTTAATTGGTCACATGGGTGTCATTGGACAATGTGGGCTTGTTGGGCTGAGGGCCTATTAAAAGCTCAAAGTTCAAAGTAAATTTATATCACCATATACAACCCTGAGATTCATTGTCTTCAGGACATAATCAATAAATCCACAGAGTAATAACCATAAGTAATAACACCCTGAGTTGGGCATTCAACCAGTGTGCAAAAGCCAACAAGCTGTGCAAATACAATAAATAAATAAATAAATAACTGTATATATTCATATATCTCAAGAACATGAGATGAAGAGTCCTTGAAAATGAGTGCGCAGGCTGTGGGAACAGATTAGTGACGGGACAAGTGTTGAGTGAAGTTACCCTCTCTGTTCAAGAGCCTGATGGCTGAGGGGTAATAACTGTTCCTGAACCTGGTAGTATGGGTCTTGAGGTTCCTGTATCTTCTTCCTGATGGCAGCAGCCAGAAGAGAGCATGTCCTGGGTGGTGGGGGTACCTGATGATGGATGCTGCTTTCCTGCGACAGTGTTTCAAATAGGTGTGCTCAACGGTGGGAGAGTGAGTCTACGATGGACTGGGGTGTATCCATTACTTTTTCTAGCAATTTCAGTTCAAGAGCATTGATGTTTTCATACCAGGCTCTGATGCAGCCACTCTCCACCACACATCTATAGAAGTATGTCAAAGTTTTAGATGTCATGCTGAATCTTAGCAAACTTCTAAGGAAGTAACTCTTAAGTAAATATAAGTAAAAATAAATTTTTCACATAATGTGCTTATTACTATGCAGAAAGAGGAGATTTGCGACCATGAAGCTTGGTTCTCCATTGGAACGGGTGGTTTAAAGGTACTTACAAACCTTTGCCAGCTAGCTGGCTCTGGTTGCTGCCTGCTGTGGTACTGCAGTTTCTATTAGTTGCTGATCTTCCACATTGCGGTTTATGAATGACACCAGAGTTTAAAAGAAGCCATTGAATGGCAGCTTCACCATAACATCTGCTGAACGGTGTGACTTTGCACTTTCAATGTCCATACGACATAGAAGCAGAATTAGGCCAGTCAGTCCATCAAGCCTGCTCCGCCATTTCATCTTGACAGATTTATTATTCCTCTCAATCCCATTCTGCCTTGTCCTCGTTACCTTTGACGCACTTACTAATCAAGAACAAATCAACCTCTGCTTTAAATATACCCAATGACTTGGCCTCTACAGATGCCTGTGGCAATGAATTCCACATATTCATCATCCTCTGGCTAGAGAAATTCCCCCTCATCTCTGTTCGAAAGGGATGTCCTTCTATTCCGAGGCTGTGCCCTCTGGTCCTAACTGTCCCATTATTGGAAACATTGGGGCCTGCAATAACTTAGTGGTTAGCACGACATTATTACAGCTTGGTGGTCAGAGTTTGGAGATTATTTCAAGTGTCCTCTCAAAGCAAGTTTGTACATCCCTTTTCGTGTACACGTGGGTTTCCTCCCACTGTCCAGATAATTACCAGTTAGTAGGTTAGTTAGACGGTGTAAATTGTCCTGTGATTAGGCTAGGGTTAAATCAGCAGATTGCTGGGGGGCGTGACTCAAAGGGCCAGAAATGCCTGTGCTTGCTGTATCTGAAGTAACATTATATCCTCTCCAAGTCAGCTCTAAGCCTTTCACTAGAGCAGATCTTTCAGGGGAAACAGTAAACCTGCTCCCCACCCTCACATTCAGGTAAACCAAAAGGAAATGGCAGAAAGGGAATGAACTTGTACATCGTTTCTGTTTCTGACACAAAACTCCTTGCATCAGCTTTCAGTTCACAAGTGTAGGTCTATTCATCTCTTGTCAATGGCAGCAACATCCTGAAGGGGTTATGTGCACTTTGTTCGAGTCTCAGTCATAGTGTAATACAGCAAGGAATTATCCAGTCCTTTGGCTTGAGACCATATCAAACAATTACATCAATCCCAGTTGATTCTCAGCAATCCTTCCACATATCTATCATGCACTTGCAGCATGGCTAAAGCCCTCCCACCATCGAGCACATCTGCATGAAATGTTGTCTCAGGAAAGCAGCATCCATCACCAGGGACCCCCACCACACAGGACATACTCTCTTCTCTCTGCTGCCATCAGGACGAAGGTAAAGGAGTCTCAGGACTCACACCTCCATGTTCAGGAACAGCTATTACCCCATAACCATCAGGCTTCTGAACTAAAGGGGATAACTTCACTTGCCCCATCACTGAACTGTTTCTCCAACCTATGGACTCACTTTCAAGGACTCTTCATCTCATGTTCTCAATATTTATTTATTATTATTTTTCCTTTTTCTATTTGCAGTTTGTTGTCCTCTGCACTCTGGTGGAATGTCCTAGTTGGGTGGTCTTTCATTGATTCTGTTATGGTTATTATTCTAAAGATTCATTGAGTATGCCCACAAAGAAAGAATCTCAGGGTTGTATATGATGGCATATATGTACTTTGATAATAAACTTACTTTGTACTTTGATTTACGGTGGTCATTTGGTAGTTCATATTATACACACACCTCCGTGGAAAACATGTCTCTCCAGTTCCTATTAACTAATTCCTCTCTATGCCCTCAGTCCTTGATTTCAACACCCTAGTGAACTGTCTGTGTGTAGTCACCCATCCATATTCGTGATTTTATATACCTCTTTAAGATTCCCCCCCCCCCCACCTAGTCTCCTCTTCTCAAATGAATTAAGTCCCAGTCTGATCAACTTGACCTACCAATCTCTGGGACAGACTCGTTGAGTATAGTAATGTCCCTTCAGCCCAACTCATCCATGCCAACCAAGATCTTTAAAAGCTAACTCCATTGTCTATATTTGACCCATATTCCACCAAACCCTTCCAATCCACCTATCTGTTCAAATGTCTTTTAAAATTATGTCCTGGTACCTATCTCAGCTTGTATCATATACCCACTTCCCTTTCTGTGAAAAAAATTGCCCCTCAGGTCCTGTTAAATCTTTCTTCTCTTGCTTTAAACCTGGGCCTTCTAGTCCTGATGAAGGGTCTCGGCCCGAAACCTCGACAGCGCTTCTCCCTATAGATGCTGCCTGGCCTGCTGTGTTCCACCAGCATTTTGAGTGTGTTGTTGTTTGAATTTCCAGCATCTGCAGATTTCCTCGTGTTTGCCTTCCAGTTGATTCTAGGTTTGGGAATCAAGATGGGTAAATGCAGTTCTTCACCTCCTTTGACCATATCTTTTTGGTCCTCTGGTGCTGTGGCCATTAAGTCTCTGCCTAGACACTCAGCCAGATGAATACTCTTTCCAAAGTGTGAGTGTAGGATGGCACAGTAAATGTTCTCAGTGGTCAAGTACATTGGCTCCTCTGGTCCATCAGATGATAGTTCAAAGATTTCTTCAGGCTGGCCTGGTTGAAATCCCCCACAATGATAGGGAAGGCATCTGGAAGTGCTGATTCGTGACTGTGGATCATGGTGCTCTGCTCCTCCAGTGTCTGCCAATCGCTGGCCTGAGATGGAATGTGCACTGCTGCCAGGATGATAGTGGAAAACTTCCTCGGCAGATAAAATGTATGGCATTTGACCGCTTGACGTCGGTAGGTCGCATCTGGAATTTCCAGTTGGTGGATGTCCTCCACGCCGCTCTAACATATTGGGAAATCATGTACGTGGCAAGTTACAGCAGTAGTTTGCCTTTGCCTTCTGCTGAGCGAGTATTTTTTAGGAGATCACCAGCTCTTACCCCAGCACGGATGGAGAGTGTGCATGGGAGCCGGCTGGATTCGAACTTGGGACTTCTCGCCCCGAAGTCCAGAGCTGATGCCACTACGCCATCAGCCAGCGAAATTTGTCCGCTATTTGTTCCAATCAGGTGAGCAGGTCTGACACAAGACTACCATATTGTGCACCACGATGAGTTAAGTATAAAGCATATTCCACCTCCTTTACCTTTAAGACTGAGCTGTTGTCTTTGCAGAGAATGGTGAAGACATCAGGCTGCAAAGTTGTGTCCAAAATGTTGGGTGTGAGCCATGTTTCAGTAAAGCAAAGTACACAGCAGTCCCTGGTGCTCCTTGGCACAGAGCGGCAAGTGTCAGGCATTCTGCTGTTGTTGTGCTGGGCGTACGACACCTCAATGTCTTCCCGGGAATGGCCCAAGCTGTTTGCTTTTCTTGTGAATGGTGCTGCAAGTAATTATTTTTCATTACACCTGTGCATATACTGTATAGGTTGAAGACTGAGCCCAATGGCCAAAGTCCTGGGTCTGCAAGTCTACTGGGGAGGTCAGATGCCCAAGTATGTGAGCCTGCAGCTCCACTGGAGGATGGAAGCCCAGAGGCAGCCTGTCCTGGAGTTGGAGGTCTCTGTGTGTGAGAGTGACTGGGAGGAAAGGGGCTTGTTTTATTGTTGTCGTATTGCTGTTGCTGCTTGTGTTGTTCTGCCGAGCATTGTGTGCGTGCAGCAAGGGCGCCAGAATGTGCGGCAACACTTGCGGGCCGCCCCCAGCAATACTTCCATTGTATTGGTTGTTAACAGACAACATATTTCACTGCCTGCATGCTCCTCAACTCAACACACCATCCTGATTTGGAAATAGTCCAGTGTTACTGCCACCGAGTGCTGGGGTGGAGATACATCGCTACCAAAGGAGGTGTAAGACACTCCTTCCTTCTGCTAGCCTGCAGGTCACCCCTGGGCAAGCACCTGCTTAGCCCCTGATCAGCATCAGATAAAGCCATGGGAGCTGGATGGTCTTACCAGCAGCTGGTGCAGATCACAAGTCCTGGTTACGTGATCACTGACACCAGGCAATCTCTGAAGAGTATTGATAATGGCTGGGCTCACCTGTCTTGCAAAGACACTGCCCAGGAGAAGGCAATGGCAAACCTCTTCCGTAGAAAAATTTTGCAAAGTACAATCATGGTCGTGGAAAGACAGTGATCACCCAGGTCATACGACACGGTACATATTGAACATATAAACTGCCTCAGCCCCAGGGCTCTGCTCAGCACATACAAGACTGATAAGAAAGAATGATTTCTAAAAGTAGAGAGAGCGGGGAGACTAATTAAATGGATCCATGTGCCATTACATCAAACATATGAATTTAATATTATTGCAGCTCTTTTGTATGGGTGTCTGTAAAATCAGACGTTCATTACCCCAGGACAGCCTCTGCATAAAACAATGGAGGAAAAAAACTGACAAATACATGTTTTAATAAATGTCCCTTTAATCCTTTTCTTGCTTGTTCTGAATGATGTGACACAGACAGAGGAACCACAGGATTCCAGCAGCTCTAGTCCACCAACGTATTTCTCAAGCCACAGAATCAGGAACATCACAAGTCCTCTTGGCTTCCTTTTTCTCAACCGTGACAATTTCATCAAACGTTTTCCCATTTCTATAACACTCTGCCCAGCTACCAAAAAGATAAAACATTTGGGTAACTTACTAATACACTGTCACACAGAGCAAACACAGTTTTGGAACTTGATGGGGGGGGATGGGGGAGTGGTGCAGAATGTGGTGGGAGGTCAGTTAACTTTCCAAATCAGAAATTTGGAGCGTTGAGAATTATTTATTGCTCTTGTCACCTCCTCCTGCTTTCTCTAACGTTGGTTTGATGCTCAGGCCTGGCTACATGTGATTGCTTCTCAGCTCAAGGCAGTTTCAAACCTGTAGCATGGTTATAGAAATAGTAGAAAATAAAGCTTCTAGGCATTAAATTGCCACTCGCTCCTCACGCTGTGTCTATTTCTTTGTCTAAACTGATGGTGTGATGTAGAACTTGATGATCCCAGCCGGCTGTGCTCAGTAGATTGGAATTGAGGGGCGACCAGGATACACTACGAACAAAGTCCTTATGTGATTTGTTCCTAAACCTAGAAACAATTTGAAATAAATGGATCAATTTTAATGATTAATGAGCAACCAGTTAAAGCAACAGATTTCTGCACAGATTCATCAAGTCACTTACACTTCCGAGAGGTTTGCGTCAACAACGGCCAGAGTACAATCCTCACTGACTGAAGCCAAAAGCGGAGAGCTGTAAAGTCAAGAGATGAATCATCACTCACTCTCAAAGTGTTTCCACTTCACATCTCACTTAGACATTTACTGGAGACTCCTATTTAACATTTGCTGTAAAGGTCTCCTTATGGAACAATCAATTTGGTAGGCTAAACTACCAAATGATTAGATTTGGTACATCACTAAAGAATCTAGCAAATTTTTTACACATCTACCATGGAGAGCAAAAGACCTAAAACATGGGAGCAGAATTAGGTCATTTGACTCATTGAGTTTGCTTAGCATTCCATCATGGCCGATTTATTATCCTTCTCAACCCCATTCTCCTGCCTTCTACCTGTAACCTTTGACGGCCTTATTAATCAAGAACCTAACAGCCTTTGCTTTAAATATATCCAAGTTCTTGGCCACCACAGCTGTCTGTGGCAATGAATTCCACACAGTTAACACCCTCTAGCTAAGTAAATTCCTCCTTACCTCTCTTCTAAAGGGAAGTCCTTATATTCTGAGTCTGTGCCTTCTAGTCCTAGACTATCCCACTATTGGAAACATCCTCTTCATGTCCACTGTATTTAAGTCTTTCAATATTCAATAGTTAACCTGGTTTAGGCCAGAACCGGAAAGTAAGTTACTGTCACCATTTTTTGCATAACCAAATTTGATTAAAATGTGTGCTTTCTGATCTTTTTAAGGAGTACCTCACAAATAGTGATATCTCAAAGATCAGTAATTTCCATGATGAGTACGATCAAAACACTCAGATTTCACAATAAGGATTGTTAGAATCCAAATATACCAATATCTCCAGCCTATCTTGCACCAACACAAAGGAACAAGTACAGGTGCTGTAATGTTCATCTTATGAGTTACTGTATCAGGGTAACCACCTGTGTGAGGAATACTGTAGGCCAGACACAGTCCGCGAATGCACCTCAGAGCGCTGAATGGAATCCACCGGATTCTGTAAGGTTTTCACACCCACAAATCCATTTTCAGTCCCTGTTAAACACAACATTGATTTAGAATAAGTAACTATGGAATTGTTTACAACTAGTCCTCACTCAGATCTACAAGAGGAAAATTATTACATCACTTGAAGGTTAAATACTCTAAACCCATGGAATAACCCAATCTTTATTTTGCTTTTAGTTAAAATAGATGAGGATTTTACTGTGTTACAAAGGATGAACAGACCTGATGGACAATGGGGTGAAGAGTTAACCATTGCTCCCCCTTTGAGAATCACGAACCATTACTGTTGCTATGCTGCTCATGAGAGAGAGAGAGAGATGAAAAGAAAACATGCAAGAACATCTGCTACAGATAAGAGAGGGGAGAGAGACTTGTTGATTTACTACATTATGACATCTGCGAGGGTTATTTATCTTCTACCATTTTGCTCATTAACATTCCTCAGTGGACTGCCGGAGTGGGCTGGTTTGATGAACATAGTCATTCAAAATTGATTTGATAGCTGAGACCCCGTGAGTAGGGATAAAAGTCAGATCTGGAGAGACACCCTTCAGACGCACCAGGAGACATGCCAGTGGACACTGATTGAGTGTTGGAACCCACAAGAAAGGTGGGGGCTTTGGAGACCGAACCAGGAGATCGGTCAGTAAAGCTCACAGTGTTAAAGCAGGGCTGGTGGAGACTTGCGTGTGTCCACTCATGCTAGAGTGACGAGTCCACCACAGAAGAACGGTCTAGCTGAACGACAGAGGGGTCATAATTTAATGACCACAAAGATATGACGGATTAAGAAAGCAAAGGAAGGTTTGGCTGCAGTAGCTGTTACATCTTGCTCTCTCTCTCTCCCTCCAACGATTACAATACAACAACCATTAACTACATCAGCACTCATGAACTGAGCTGAACTTTATACTTTTCTATGACAATTTATTTACCCCTAGACATCCATAGAGCTTGTTTATTATTGATTATTATTATTCCTACACTTTTAGGTTTATTACTGCTAACTTGTTTTATATGTACATTTGTATTATTGATATGGTTTTTGCTTATTTTTACTAATAAACACTTTTGAAAATAGTACCACCAGACTCCAACGGATTCTTCTTTCTCTGCTGGTTAGCCACCCAGTTACGGGGTATGTAACAACTGAAATAGTATATGAGGTGCAGACCAGCTCATTAACTGAGGGGGCAATGCTTTTTATATGAATTAATAACATAGCACACCTGAGAGGGTACATGCCCTATTCCTATTTCTGATGTTCTACAATAATTATGTATAAATGCCACAGCAGTGTAGTAGTTAGTGTTGCTATTACAGCTCAGGACGTTCTAGAGTTCAACTCCAGTGCAATCTGTAAGGAGTTTGTATGCTCTCTCCATGAGTGCGTGGGTTTCCTCCCACAGTCCAAAGACGTAGCAGCTAGTAGGTTAATCCGTCATTGTAAATTGTTTTGTGTTAAACAGGTGGGCTGCTGGGTGGTGCGGCTTCTTGGGCTACATGGGTCTGTTCAGCACTGTATCTCTAAATAAATAACTAATTATTTTGGGTTCAAGATGCTGCCTGAAGTATTAATGTGGTGGAAGGGATTCTATGACCGCAGATTAACATTTGTGCAACATAAAATCTCTGTTTCAATACATTATGAAAATAACAGTCAGAGTGCTAAGTCTGAGAGGCTGACAAAGGTAATAGAAACAAAGACATCTCTGAACTGATTCTACAACCTACAGATTTGTTTTCAGTGAGTCTCTATAACTCATATTCCTAGCATTATATTTTATTACTTTATTTTATTTATTTAGAGATACAGCATGGAACAAACAGGCCCTTTCGGCCCCAACATGCTGTACCACCCAGAAGCCCACCTATTATTCCTAGCCTAATTGCAGGACAATTTGCAATGTCCAATTAACCCACTAATTGGTTAAACCACTAATCTTTGGGCTGTGGTAAAGATCACCTGATGGAACCCAAGTGTTCACGGAGAGTAACGTACAAACCCTACAGATGGCATCAGAATTGAACTCTGAACTCTGACACCCTGAGCTGGACTATCGTCACACTAACCACTACTCTAACATTTGTGTAGTTTGTCTTCTTTTGCACGTTGGTTTTTGTCAGTCTTCGTGTATAGTTTTTCATAAATTCTACTGTATTTTTTTCTCTCTAAATGCCTGCAAGAAAATGAATCTCAATGTAGTAGATAGAGGCAACCACACACAATGGTTTCTGTCTTTTTCCCCCTTCCTTTTCAGTACTGATGAAGGGCCTTGACCCAAAAATTCAACTCTTTATTCCTCTCCATAGATGCTGCCTGACTTGCTGAGTTCCTCCAGCATTTTGTGGATGTTATTCTGGATTTCCAGCATCTGCAGAATCCCCTATGTATATGGTAACTATAAATACTTCGATAATAAATTCACTTTGAACTTTGAAAGGTGCCTTAATACCACGAGTTCAAATTCAGATTCATTTATCACACATAACGAAACACAATGAAATGCACTGTTTGTGTTAACTACCAACACAACGTAAGGATGGATGCTCACTGGTCAGCAGGGACTTGGTGGACTAAGTGACCTGTTTCTATGCAATGTGCCTCTATGACGATAACCTGCACTGTATTTATCATGGTTAAGTTACTGAACAACTATACAGAGCCCTAGAGTTCAAACTTCACCTCTCAACAGTTGGTTAAATCCAACGTTTTAATCAGCAATGTACTCACAAAACCACTGGATTGTACTAAGCACCCATCAGAGAAGGTGAAGTGTAGTAGTTAGCACAATGCTTTACAGTAACAACGACCTGGGTTCAATTCCTGCTGCTGTTTGTAAGGAATCTGTACCTTCTCCCCGTGACTGTGTGGGTTTCCTCCCACAGTCCAAATATGTACCAGTTGGTAAGTTAATTGGTCAGTGTAAATTGTCCATGATTAAGACTAGGGTTAAATCGGGGTTGCTGGGCGGTGTGACCTGAAAGTGCAGAAGAGCTTATTCCACACTGTATCTCAATAAATAAATAAAATACACGGACTGGCCCAACATGGGTATGGACAAACATCAAGAGCAAGGGAACTCCAGTTTCCAAGGAGTTTATGGGACTAAAACCCACCAATGTACTTGACTCTTCCAAACCATCTGAAGTGATGTAACAAATACCTACTTCAGTAACGAGTGGTTAATATACACGAACTCTACTGGAGACAAACAAATGGCTAAAACAAATAGTGAACTCACTCTCAGAATCACAAATAGTTTCAATTGATAATTCAGTCCTTCTCACTTATGCATTGAGAATGAATTTAATAGTACCAAAATAACAAAGATAGGAATGAAAATTAAAATACGTGTTTAAATGAATATTCATATATTTCAAAAAAAAATTATTAAAGTACATCTACTACCTTGAAATTAATTTTCTTGCAGGCATTCACAGCAGAACAGCGAAATACAGTTGAATCAATGAAAAACTACACACAGACACTGACAAGCAACTAATGTGCAAATAAAATCAGAATCAAGTTTATTATCACCAACATATGTATTGAAATACTTATATGTAAATAATAAATAAATAATGCTGAGAACATGAGTTGTAAAGTCCTTGAAAGTGAGTGTATAGGCTGTGGAATCAGTTCACAGTTGAGGTGAGTGGGTTATCCACACTGGTTCAAGAGCCTGATGATTGTAGGAAGATAACTGTTTGTGAACCTGGTGGTGTGGGACTGAAGGCTTCTGCACCTCCTACCTGTTGGCAGCACTCCTTATAGATATGCTCAATGGTTGGGATGGGTAAAAAATAAATTTCAGAGTTTATGATCACTGTGATTGGTTTACCAATATATCACTTCTATTAAACCTCCAACGTGCTGCCTCCTCCTGATTAACTCAGGGCTTACATGAATAAGGTTGAAAAATAAACACGAACTAATGATGTGGAATCACCTTACCAAAGGCAAAGACTTTTTCATTCTGTGGATGCCATGTAACAGTGGTTGGACAGCAGTGTGATAATCCCGTGTCTGAAACCAGATAAATGCTCAGTAAAGCAATGTTTGAATAGTTAGACTTACATTTCAACAAATGGGTTGAAATTATACAACCTGTTCCTTGTCAGGATATCAGAACTTTTCACTCATTTAATAACCAAGCTTGTCAAGGACTAATCAAGTCTTCCATCCTTCACCTTTACCCTGTACCAAAGATATTTGGTCTTTTCTTTGAGATTCTGTAAATCCAAGTTCCAAATGCATCAGGGTCCATATAATTCTGATTCTATAATTCCCTCAGTCCCCAACTGTAGAAAATAGTACATATGTTAACCAGGTGGATGTGTGGCATGTCCAGGGAGGGGCTGTACCTCTGGTAGTGGTGTCTATTCTTGTCATGTCCATACTGGGGCAGCTCACTCAACATTTGACCTCACTGGACACTCAGATCTCACCTGTTTGCGTGCGAGAACGGTCACTCTCCAGTACTCTGCTTCAACAGGTGGGCTAAACCAGTTGAGGGTAGCCAATGAGCCTCATAACCCAGTGAGATGGAGACATGCCTGTCCTAGCATACAAAGACAACTCCAGTGCACTGGGCACGAGATCAACAGTGAGATCCAATAGCCAGGAAGACAGTTTTGCAATGCTTCATGGAGAGGGAAGGGCATGAGAAGACCATAAGATACTCAAACTTCCGTCACCTTCCCTGTCTAATTCCCTAACAGGAGCTCCAGAATTACACACTCTTTCGTTGAGACTTCTATGTACTGATTAAGGAAACTTTCCTGAACACACTTGACAAACTCTTTCTCATCTAGCCCTTTTACAGAATGGGGCTCCCAGTCAATATGATTGCCTACTATCACAACCTTATGCTCTTCCTAGATCTGGCCTCACTAACATACAGTATGGGTCGCAATCCTGAGAACAGAACCTTGGAGGTCCTGTCCTTTTACTTAGCACCCAACTCCCTAAACTCACCTTGCAGGTTTCCATCCTACAAACCATCACCCATCCTACCCATGTCATTGGTACTGATGTGGACCATGACCTCTGGCTGCTCACTCTTGAGAATTCTGTGGACTCGATTGAGATGTCTCTGACAATGGCATCCTAGGGGGATCAAACTATCAAGGAATCTCACTGTCGACCACAGAACCTCCTTGCTGTTACCCTAACCAACAAATCCCATATCACTACACAGCTCGCCTCTTCTTCCCCCTTTCCTTGTAAACCACAGAGCCAGACTCAGAGACCTGTTTGCTCTGGCTTCTCCCTGGTAGGTCTTCTGTTGTTGTTGGATACGATGGACAACCACCATTAAAAAAATGATAGGCAATATTTTCTTAACACTTGTGTTAAAAGTCTCAAGGGAAACACTGGAAGACAGGAATCAAGTCTTTGAACGTACACCTAGATAATATACTATCTGTCCTTTATACATTATGAACTAATATGAAATGCACACAGAAAGCTTGAGATTGAGATTATTATTGACCAAGCACAGACATCACAAAATGGAGGCGAGGTACACACCGATCCGCAAAGCAGGTTTGGAATTTCTTCTGTCCCATAGTAAAAGTCTCCTGTCCTGAAAAAGCAAAGTTGATTGAGAAAGAGGGATAGCTTTACTTAAAGCATTTGCTAAGTTATCAATTACAGGTGGTCCCCATTTTTCAAATATTCACTTTATGACAGCTCACTGTTACAAAAGACCTACATTAGTCGCTAACCAAAGAGGATTTTCACATTTACAAAAAAAAAGACGCCTGCTTTATATGTGTTTTTACCCCAAGAAAGACTACAATGACCGTGAAGCCTTGTGCGGGCAGTTGTGTGCGCATGCAAATACATGCCGATTTTTTTTCCACTAAATTGGTTTTGGTTAAATCTTTCCGATTCTGATAAGTGAAACTACACCGTACATACAATATTTCTACTTTATATAGGCTGTATATTTATCATATCATTCCTGCTTTTACTGTATGTTCGTGTTATCTTAAGCTTTATGTGTTATTTGGTAGGTTATTTTTTTGGGTCTGGGAACACTCAAAAACTTTCCCATATAAATTAATGGTAATTGCTTCTTTGCTTTACGACATTTCGGCTTACTAACGGCTTCATAAGAACACTCTACCTTCAGATAGCGGGGGAAACCTGTATTTCGCCAGTCAATGTTGACCTACTGAAGGATCAAGATCTACCCCTCTAATGATACTGTACAGGGTGTGCATTAGATATGTAAACTAAAAGTAACACAATTTTATATAGCATTTATTGTACCAACCATAGCTTCAAGCACTAAGAAAGAATAAACTTCTAACAAACGTTACTGATAACTTCAGGAGCCATGTATTCTGTGCTGTGAGTTTATTATGTGCATTAAGGTAACTAATCACACCAGTGGGGATATGGTAGAAGCAAAGAGGATAAGTTACATATTCATGTTTATTTTGTGGTAGTTTGTAGCTTGGGACCACGGAGATTATATCTTTGCTGACCACTGGGATAATGCTCAATAATGCCTAATTGTATGTTTGCTAATTATTAATAAAAGATCGAAATAGGGAATTCAACTCTTTGGAGCAGTGGGCTTGTCACACAAGTATAGCAGCTCCACCTGGGGTCACAGAGGGGTAACACTGTTGTTCTGTTTGATTTGGATCAAATGCTGCTACAATAACTTTGTTTTATTATAGAACAAATCATATGGATTTCATATCAAATCTCTTTATAAATAATCAAGATCCAGTATGTACACTGAAACTTAATGGTAAATCAGAAAACAGTGTTTATATTGTCAATCACATCACAAGAGCATTACAAACACTTCATTATGACTATTAACTCTCAAGACATGACACCAGACACCAAAACATTAATTATAATTTCCATCAACAAAAATTATGATTTATTGTCAACTCCTGTTGAAATTTTCATGCTAACAATTCAAGCTGAGATGAGACAGCAAATGCTGGAATCTACAGCAACACACAATTTGCTGGAGGGATGCAGAGGGTTGAGCAGCGAACGTTGAGGGAGAGGGGATGGTCAATCATCCAGGTTTCTGATGCAGGGCTTCAACCCAAAGCGTCAACAATTCCTTTCCTCCCAGAGATGCTGCATGACCTACTGATTCCTCCAGCAGATTGTTCATCAATTCAAATGGACAGGTTTTACATAAAGAAGTGAGATTTCAGGAAGCTATAAAAAGCTATAATGTTTGTCAAAATGTTTTCTCTTTAAAAGGAATACTTTATTTTAGGGGGAAAAAAAGCAGCTGGTTTAACTCTCAGAACATCACAGCATAGCACAGGCCTTTGGCCCAGAAAGTTGTGCTAATCTTTTAGTTGACCCCTTAAGATTTAACCTACTCAATCTAACCCTCTCCTCCTATACAGCCCTCTGCTTTTCTATCATCCAGTAAGAGGTTCTTAAAAACACCCAGTATATCTGCTTACAGATATTCACTCCTGCCCACACCCCCCCCCCCAAAAGTTTTAATGTTTTATTGTTTTACAACATTGAATCACTGGATTTAACTTGATTTTTTTTGACACTGATCAACAGAAAAGTTCTTTTGTGTCAAAGTGAAAACAGATCTCTACAAGTGATCTGAATTAGTGACAAATATAAAACACAAAATAATTGATTGCATTAGTATTCACCCCCTTTAATATGACACACCAAATCATTCCTGGTGCAGCCAACTGGTTTTAGAAGTCACATAATTACATTGGAGATCTGTGTGCAGTCAAGATGCTTCAATTGATTATAGTAAAAATACACCTACATCTGGAAGTTCTAACTGCTGGTGAGTCAGTATCCTGTCAAAAACTGCATCATGAACACAAAAGCAACTCCGCAAAAAGGTTACTGAAAAGCACAAGTCAGGAGATGGATACAACATCCCTTGAAGTACAGTTAATACAATCATCAAGAAACGGAAAAAATCTGGCACAGCAGTAAATCTACCTAGAGCAGGCTGTCCTCAAAAACTGAGTGACTATGCAAGGAGGAGACTAGTGAGGGAAGCCACCAGGAGACCCATGATAACTCTGAGAGTTACAAGCTTCAGTGGCTGAGATGGGAGAGGCCGAACATGGGTGCTTCACCAGTAGCAGCTTTATGAGAGTGACAAAGAGAAAGCCATTTGAAAAAGACTATCATGAAATCTTAGCTAGAGTTTACAGAAGGTATGTGGGAGACCCTGAAATCAGCGGGAAGAAGGTTCTATGGTCTGATGAAACAAACATTGAGCTTCTTGGTCATCATTCTAGATGATATGTTTGGCAGAATCAAACACACCATCTCTACCATGAAGCATGGTGGTGGCTGCATCACGCTGTGGGGATGCTTCACTGCAGCAAGCCCTGGAAGGCTTGTGAAGGAAGAAGGAAAAATCAATGCAGCAAAATACAGAGAAATCCTGGAGGAAAACCTGATGCAGTCTGCAAGAGAACTGCAACTTAGGAGAATATTTGTTTTCCAGCAAGACAATGACCCCAAGCATAAAGTCAAAGCTATACAGGAATGGCTTAAAAACAACAAAGTTAAAGTCCTGGAGTAGCCAAGTCAGAGTCCAGACTTCAATCCAATTGAGAATTTGTGGCTGGACTTGAAAAGAGATGTTCACTCACAGTCCCCATGCAATCTAACAGAGATCTATCCACATAGACTCACGGCTGTAATTGCTGCCAAAGGTGCATCTAGTAAATACTGGCTTGCAGGGGGTGAGTAATTTTGCAATCACTTTGTGTTTAATAATTGTAATAAACTTCAACCGATTTGTAGAAATTTGTTTTCATTTTGATACGAAAAGAGTCTCTTCTGTTGATCAGTGTCAAAAGAGTCAAATTAAATCCACTGTGATTTAATGTTGTAAAACAATAAAACATGAAAACTTCCAAGGGGTTAAATATTTTTTATAGGCACTGTATATCACCACAACTGGCAGGCTGTTCCAGGCACCCACCACTCCTTGTGTTAAAAAAAACTACCTCTGACAACCCCTTATACTTTCCTCCAATCACCTTAAAATTTGAGTGAAGTATGGGGGGGGGGGGGGGGGTCAGAGGCAAAAGCTAATTTATTGCCTCAGTATAACTATTGTTAAACTTGATACACGTGCACTTATATAGAAACGTAGGTGGAAATTTGGAGCAATTATTTAACATCTTAATTTGATTCTATTTATAAATGTTTCTTAAATGTAATTGGCCATTACTGGGGAGAACCAAATCAAAGCTAAGTTACTGACATCAACCAATCCCTGCCAAAAAGAGAGGAGATGGCAGTGTAAGTATTGTATATCTTCAAAAACCAAAAAAATGTCAAAACCAATTTTACTTTACAATATTTAAAAACCAACTTAACATCTTGACTATGACTGCATACTTTATGCATTCAGTTACTGCCATATGATTGGCTGTTTAGATATTTGTGTCAATGAGCAACTGTACGTTGAGTGCAATTCTATTCAGTATAGCTGTGGAAAGAAAGATCAAACTCTCTGATTGTTTACACCTGTAAGCATAGAGCAGAAGCTCAGAGCACAGAGTTTGTTGTGGATTTAAATAAAATTCTACTTCTGTTGTGTTATGAAATCTGTATTAATTATGTACCATGCACTGTAAGGGAACATTTCTGCATAAACACAGATTGATTTTATAGTTAATGAGTAAATACCTGAGCACATGACAGGAAGAGATTCACATTACCGGGGCAAGCAGCCACACACATCACAGAACCTGAATGAGCTGCAATTACAAAACAGCCAATGAGTTAATTCCAGACCGAAGCAGATCATTGTCAATAATACTAAATATAGTTGCTTTTGCTCACAATCTGATCATGTAAAAACCTTTGCTCAAACTAACTTTTCTCTTTTCCTTTATAATTATTTTTCACAAACTTACATCTAAGTTTGAATTCACTCTCCCCACCTTATGAAAGTACTCCGTTATAGTCATAGAGCATTACAGCCTGGAAATAGGCCCTTCGGCCCATCTAGTCCATGTCCAACTACTATTCTGCCTAGTCCCAGCAATCTTCGCCTGGACCGCAGCCCTCCAACTTTCTCACCCAGGTACTTCCCTTACATATTGAAAATGAATCAGCATCTACCACTTCCACTGGCAGCCCATCCAAAACTGTCATCACCATCTGACTGAAGAAATCCCTCCCCATGTTCTCTTAAATATTTCAACTTTCACCCTTAACCTATGACTACATAGTAAAGGAATGATCCCAGGAATGAAAGGAATAATGCATGTGGAGGGTTTGATGGCTCTAGGCCTTTACTTACTGACATTTAGGAGAATGAGGGGAGATCCTATAGAATATTGAGAGGCCTAGAGAGAGTGGATGTGGAGAGGATGCTTCTTGTCGTGGGGAGTCTAGCATCAAAGGGCACAGTATAGAAGGGCATCCCTGGAGAACAGAAATGAAGAGGAATCTCTTTAGCCAGAGACTGGTGAATTTGGAATTCAGTGCCTGAGGCCAAGTCATCAGGTACACTTAAAGCAGAGGACGGTAGGTCTTTTATTAGTAAGGGTGTCAAAGGTCATGGGGAGGAGGCAGGAGAACTGAGTTGAGAGAGGTAATAAATCAGCCATGATGGAACGATTGAGTAGACTCAATGGGCCAAAAGGCCTAAGTCTGCTCCTATGTCTTAAGGTTTCATAAAAGGACCCAGGCCTGTAGTTAAAAGAAACCACAGCTGTCATTTAGGCAATGAATAATATATTGTGTACAACCCGGTAAAGCACCAGTGAGCAATGTCACTTTAGACAACTGGTACAAGTGAGAACAGTAACTGTAGCTGATAGATACTCCAGTCAACAACTGGTTACAAAGTCTTCAGAAGTGATTAATGTACTACATAACCCGTTGTTTATAACAAAGACAAACATTAAAAAATTGCACATCTCTATAACCCAGCATCACTTAACGATGGAAAGCATTTCCACTGTGAGGAAATTTATGCTCAATGTGTTACTGTTACAGTAAACTGTAAACTTTTTTGCATGGTCTATACCAGCTGATTGAGCCTCTGTACTGTGTGAAGTTAACAGCTTGCAACTCTTCTCTCTCTCTCTCAGGGAAATCACTTTAGTTCACATATACCCCCAATCTCACTTCAAAGAATAACCACACCCCACCACTCAATGCAGCACTAATCTTTTTGACATCAGGAACTGAAATAGAAACATAAATGGTTGAAAACACTCAGGAGGTTACTTTTTATCGCGGTAATAAAAACAAAGTTAACACTTCAGGGTGAAAGCTCCCAGTTCTGATGACCAATGACAAGGTTTTTTGAGCCTGAAACATCAACTCTGTTTCTTTCTCCACAGACACTGTATGACATACTCTTCCATGAATTTCTTGTCCGTATTTCAGATACAGTGGATTCCAGTTCACGGGGATACATCAGGACCAGTATATTTTGGCCCAATTCAGTGGCTGCCCCATTTAAATGAAGTAGCATGGAAATAATTTAAAACATTAAAAAGACAAACTACTTTTTACCTAAGTAACAAATTATGCATTTAAATGAAATACAGAACAAATTAACTGCTACAGTACTATAAATCTGTGTACCGTATTAGTTCCTAAGTTATCAACAAAGGAATTCATCCAGTGTATGACATGTTACCTTCAATGTAATGGAAATATCCCCTTCCAAATGAACAAGATGTGAATTCTTTTAAGAATTAATTTTAATCTAACTGGAAATCAAAAGCAACAATAAAAATGTTATTGGTTTTAGACCCTGCCTGATTTTTCTTTCAAAATTATCCATATTCTTTTGGCTGACTGTAAATGAAAACATAATCAGCACAGATAATGGAATGCCTTCATTGCCTTCCTGCACCTTGGCAAGGGTGTGAATTTTTTTAAAAAGGTTGTAATAAAAATCAAAATTGTCAAAAACTGCCTTTTGAATCAGTGTTCACTGGCCCAAATGGAAGATAAACACAGGCAAATGAGGCGATTTAAAATTTGTTCACTCTAAGCATGGTGTAGTGTCTAACGGCAACACAACTACATGTGACTGATGTTAGTGAGCAATGTTTGTCAATAGTATCCTGTCCCAATTAAGTGGCATAGTGCCCCAAATAAACAAAGGGAATTCTGGTTATTTTCTCGATTGGTTTTTGTTCTTTAAGAGTTGTCCCAAATAAGCCACTGTCCCAATTAACTGGAATCTACCGTATTTGATCAAATACAAGATCTAAGAAACTGCAGATGTTAGAAGTCTTATGATAATTATGTACAACAATGTTTCTGGCATCTCAAATTAATATTCATAATTGGTAACAAAACTGCTCCCATCATAGAAATGTCAGCAAGCACTGTATTCAAATTAAACGCATGGTTGAGACAAGGTTAGGAACTGCTCGAGAATGATAGATCAGTTCAGCTCATACCCATTACTGCTCACCTTGGTAAGATTTCAGCACCGTCTTCTGTTCTAGGTCCCAAACCTTCACGCTAATAAATCAAAGTGCCTGGTTATTACAAGTTAGGCTAAATTTAGGTAATTCAGACTGTTTTCAGCATTTAATCATAGCCTTAGTCCAATGTTCATGGTTACACGGTGGAGATTTCACATGACTTGTTATCATTTATGATCTTTGATATACCATATTAAACATTCATTTTCTGATTTCTTAATGCACACTTTTTATTATTACAGGGATATGCACGGAGTGGGGGGGTGGACAAGTACATTATAGTCATGAACGCATATTTAAGAGTTAGTTCTATAAGGCCCTGCAAAAGCAGTTACTTTAAATCACACCACATGCTTGGTTATTATGTGTGCAGTCTGATTTCTCTTACGTAATCAAGGATCAACTTTATTCACCATATACATTTACAAACTTGGCTTGTTTTCTCTGGAGCGGCAGAGGTTAAGGGGAGATCCGATAGAAGTTTATAAGATTATGAGAGGCACAGATAGAGTAGACAGACAGTATCTTTTTCCCAGGGTTGAAATGTCTAATATCAGAGGGCATGTATTTAAGATGAGAGGGAGTAATTCAAAGGAGCTGTGAGGGGCAATTTTTTTTTGCACAAAGTGGTGGATGCCTGGAATGCGCTACTTAGGGTGGTATAGATAAAAACATTATAGACTTTAAGAGGTGTTTAGATAGACACATGAATGTGAGGAAAATTTAAGGATATGGACTTTGTGAAGGTAGAAGGGATTAGTTTAGTTGGCCATTTGATTACTAATATAATTAATTTGGCACAACATTGTGGACCAACGGGCCTGTTCTTATGCTCTATGTTCTACATTCTATGTTCTATTTATTAGGAATTTGCTGTCGTGTGTTGGTCAGGGTGCAACATGAAACAAAAAAAATTCAACAATCATAAAGAATAATATACAAATTTTAGAATGAAATGATATCTGCATCACTCCTCCAAAAACAAATACAGATAACTCTTATGGATGAAACAGGTCTTAAATAAAAGCTGGAAATAAACAGTAACTACTAGCGCCTTAAAGTGAGAAATGTCATATGGTACTTTACAGTAGAATTATCAAATAAGGGAGAAAATGCTTAGACATAGGAAGAAATTAATGCAGGTGATGAGAAACTTGAATAAAGGAGGAAGCTCTATAGAGCAAGTTATAGGAGGAAAGCAGAGTGAGCACTGTGGTCGGCATGGACTCATTTGGCCAAAGTACTTCTACCCAGGCTGTATTGCTCTGTGACTAAGAGGCGGAGGGGAAAAGAGAGAATGTCAGGGGTGGATGGAATCTTTGATTATGCTGGCTGCTTTACTAAGGCAGAATCTAAATCAGGTTTAATATCACTGGCATAGGTTGTGAAAAGTGTTGCTTTGTGGAAGCAGCACTTTGTAATACATAAGAACTATAAATTACAATAAAGAATTATATAAATTAAATAAGTAGTGCAAAAAGAAAGCAAAACAAGTAAAAAAGTGAGGTAGCGTACATGGGTTCATTGTCCATTCAAAAATCCGATGGCAGAAGGGAGCTGTTCCCGAAATATTGCATTTAGGTCTTCAAGCTCCTGTCCCCGCTCCCCAATGGTAATAATGAGAAAAGGGCTTGTCCTGAATGATGGAGATCCTTAGCAAGAAATAAAGGGAAGGGAGGCTGGTTTCTGTGACTTGTTGAGCTCTGCCTTTTGGAATATAACTTCTAAAATTACTCTAATTCAATCAAACTGGGGCAGTAGAACAGAGAGCTCAGAGCCTGAAATGAAATGATTAAATATGGAGGAAAGTAAGAGATCAGACTGCAGAAACACACATTCTCAGGTTGTAGTGTCAAGAAAGAGCTCAGGATGAGTGAATATAGCACACACAGGCATTCATTATTCACCAAGTGTGACAGCAGGAAACAGACCGAGGAAAGCAAGGCTAGATGATTCAAGGAGGGTGATATGACAAACCTGCAATCGAGACTGCTGCTGACTGCTTGTGTTTCACCTGCGAGCACGCTCACTTTTGTAACAACATCATCATGCTCGTATTTACAGAACTTGCTCACCATCTGTCCTTCACTTTCTGCCACCTCCCACAGCTCCACTGCACCTGCACAGCAAGTAAAACCATTCGCAAAGAGTTACATTAACATGAGAACTGGGTTAACGTTATGTCTGAAGTGCACCCTGTGATAACTGAAAGTGGCCTCCTTTGTCAAACTGAACAATGTCTAGTCAGCATGAAATGAAATCACTTAAGCTTGTTATTACCCTGGTCTGACTGAATTGTAATCATTATGGACCATATGTTCCAAACTGCAGAGTTGTCGACACAACTCAGCACATCATGGAAACCGGCCTCCCTCTACAGACCCTGTCTTTATTTCTCACTGCCTCAGTAAAGCAGCCAGTATATTTAAAGATGCCACCCACCCAGCCCATTCTCTCTTCCCCCTCTATGACTACATTTCTCGCTGCCAGCATATTCAAACTTCATCCACCCATCTGCAGAAGATACAAAAGCTTGAAAGCACAACCCACCAGGCTCAAGGACAGTTTCTATCGGGCTATTATAAGTCTCTTGAGCAGACCTCTTGAATGATAAAATGAATTCTGGACTTACAATCTACCTTGTTCTGATCTTGCACTTTGTTTCTTTGCACTGAACTTTCCCTGTTACACTTTATTCTGCATTTTGAAATTGTTTACCTTGTTCAACCTCACAGCTCTGTAATGATTTGATCTTTACAAAACAGTATGCAAGACAAGTTTTCCATTGGGAGATAATGCACTTTGGCAAGTTAAACCAGCACTGGCCTTCCAAAGGAAATAATAGGGCCCTGGGAAGTGTTGGTGCAGAGAGATGTAGAGGTAGTTACATAGCTCCTTGAAAGAACCTGATGTTTGGATGATTTAAGCGCCGGGCAAGATCGATTAAAGTCTGGAGGTAAGGGACAGGCTGGTTCAGCTCCCTGCTCTGTAATATTTACTCAGCTCTGCTGTGAGGTGGGGGCTTCGTGTCTGTGGACAGACTCTCTTTCATGAACCTCAGTTCTGAAGGCTATTTGCTTGTTTTGATTGTTTGCATGATTTGTACCTTTTTCCCTCTGCACATTAGGCATTTGACAGTCTTCTATCCTAATGGGTTCTTTTGGGTTTCTTTGTTTTGTGGCTACCTGTCAGGAGACAAGCCCCAAGGTTGTATAATGGATACATACTTCGATAAGAAATGCACTTTGAATGTCGAATGTAGAGTCAGGGGAAGATAGGGTTGCGAAGACAGCATTTGGCTTGCTGGCTTTCATCAGTCAGGGGTTTTGACTATACTGTTGGGATGTCAAGTTATAGTGGTGAGACTGCACTTGGAATAGAGTGTGCAGTGTTGATTGCCAAGGGACAGGAAGGATGTCATTAACTTGGAAAGGGAATAGAAAAGATCCATGAGGATGCTACCAGAACTGGAGGGCTTGAGTCATAAGGGGGGACTGGATAGAATGAACTGTTTCTGCTTGACTGAAGGCTACTGAGGGGTGACCTTACATGGGTTTATAAAATCATGATGGGCAATGAATGCCACAGTGTTTTCCCATGGTGGAGGAGTCTAAGAGCAGAGGGCACAGGTTTAAGATGACAGAGGAATGACTTAAAAGGGATGTGGGGGGTAGGTTACTGAGAATGGTGGGTATATGGAATGTGCTGCTGGGTGAGATGATAGGAGGTAGGTGTGACTATACTTATAAGACATTTTGATGGGTGCATGGAGGAGGAAGGTTTAGAGCAGGGGTTCCCAAACTGGGGTCTGCAGACCCCGCGGTTAATGGTAGGAGTCCATGCACAAAAAAGTTGGGAACCCCTGGTTTAGAGGGATAAGATCTAAATGCTGAGAAAAAGGAGTACTGCAGACAACCATCCACAGATGAGTCAGGCTGAAGGACCTGCTTTCTGTTCTCTATAAATATGACTCCATTATTTACATTTTTTTTACAGATTTCTATAGCTTCCATAAACTGCTAACTTACACTAAAGTGTTCAAAACTACAAGACCATAAAATATAGGAGCAGATCTAGGGCAGATTGAGGCTGCTTCACCATTCTATCATGGCTGATTCATTATCCCATTCTCTTACCCTCTCTCTGTAACTTTTGATGCCCTTATATAGAGCCTGTAAAAAATATTCACCCCCTCCCCTTGGAAGTTTTATTGTTTTACAACATTGAATCACAGTGGATTTAATTTGGCTTTTTTGACACTGATCAACAGAAAGACACTTCCGTGTCAAAGTGAACACATAACTCAACAATGTGATCTAAATTAATTACAAATATAAAACACAGAAGAATTGATTGCGTAAGTATTCACCTCTTTCAAGTCAGCACTTAGTAGATGCACCTTTAGCAGCAATTACAGCCTTGACTCTTTGTGGATCGGTCTCTATCAACTTTGTACATCCGGGCACTGCAATTTTTCCCTGTTGTTCTTTATAAAACTGCTCAAGCTCTGTCAGATTGCATGGGGATTGCAAGTGAACAGCCCTTTTCTCCCCAGCCACAAGTTGGATTGAGATCTGGATTCTGACTTGGCCACTCCAGGACATTAACTTTGCTGTTATAAAGCCATTCCTATGTAACTTTGGCTTTATGCTTGGGGTCATCGTCTTGCTGGAAAACAAATTTTCTCAAAAGTTGCAGTCCTCTTGCAGACTGCATCAGGTTTTCTTCCAGGATTTCCCTGTATTTTGCTGCATTGATTTTGCCCTCTACCTTCACAAGCCTTCCAGGGCCTGCTGCAGTAAAGCATCCTCACAGAGTAATGCCTCACCACCGTACTTCACAGTCGGGATGGCATGTTTTTGACGATGTGCTGTGCTTGGCTTACGCCAAGAAGCTCAATTTTGGTTTCATCAGACCATAGAAGCTTCTTCCAGCTGACTTCAGTGTCTCCTACATGGCTTCTGGCAAACTCCAGCTAAGATTTCATGTGAGTTTTTTTTCAACAGTGGCTTTCTTTTTGCAACTCCCCCATAAAAGTCAAGTCAAGTTTATTGTCATTTTGACCACAGACTGCTGGTACAGTACAAAGTAAAAACGAAACATTCCACCAGGATCCTGGTGCTACACAAAACACTAGACTATGTGTGACAGCATAAAGCTACACTAGACTACGTAAAACAACATAAAGACTGCACTAGACTACAGACCTGCACAAAACAGTGCAGGGCAGTACAAGACAACAGGCACAGTGGAAGACAAATTACAATATAGTAATAAATTATGTAGACGTCGGTCTAGTCTCTGAGTATTGAGGAGTCTGATGGTTTGGGGGAAGAAACTGTTGCACAATCTGGTTGTGAGAGCCCGAATGCTTCGGTACCTTTTGCCAGATGACAGGAGGGAGAAGAGTTTGTGCGAGGGGTGCGTGGGGTCCTTCACAATGCTATTAAGCTTTGCTGGTGCAGCGTGTGGTGTAAATGTCTGTAGGGGAGAGAGACCCCGATGATCTTCTCAGCTGAACTATCTGCTGCAGGGTCTTGTGGTCCTAAAGCTGCAACTGATGAAGCACCTAGGCAACAGTTAGTGTTATGTGCAGTCTCTCCCATCTCAGCACTGGAGTCTGCTATTCTCCAGAGTTGTCATGGGTCTCCTGGTGGCCTCTCTCACTAGTCCCCTTCTTGCACACTCACTCAATTTTTGAGGACGGCCGGCTGTAGACAGATTTACAGCTGTGCCATATTTTTTTCATTTCTTGATGATTGACCTAACTGTACTCCAAGGGATATTCAGTGACTTGGAAATTTTCTTGCATCCATCTCCTGACTTGTGCTTTTCAATAAGCTTTTTGTGGAGTTCCTTGGAGTGTTCTTTTGTCTTCATGGTCTAGTGTTTGCCAGGATACTGACTCACCAGCAACGGGACCTTCAGGTGTGTCTTTTACTACAATCAATTGAAACACCTTGAATGCACACAGGTCTCCGAAAAACAGATCTGCATATGACTAACTACGTGACTTCTAAAGCCAATTGGCTGCACTAGGGATGATTTGGTGTGCCATATTAAAGGGGCTGAATATGAATGCAATCAATTATTTTCTGTTTTACATTTGTCACTAATTCAGATCACTTTGTAGAAATCTGTTTTCACTTCGACACAGAAGTCTTTTTCTATCGATTGGTGTCAAAAAAAGCCAAATTAAATCCACTGTGATGCAATGTTGCAGAACAACAGAACATCCGGGGGGCGGTGAATACTTTCTATAGGCACTGTTGTCGTACTCTTTAGAAGTACACTTCACTACACAGTTCCTTAAATGAGGTAATATACATCGTTCACACCATTGCCGAGCAAAATAAGTTATTTATAAGTTTAAGAGATGTCTATTTCAGTATTCTTTTGTGATTTAATTAAAGCTTGAAAGGTAATAAACACCACAACAAAGATCAGAGAAATAGGATAACTCTGAAAAGCGCCAGATAAAAATTTCCCACTAAAACCAAACAATCCCATTATTTCTAACACTGAGTGAAATATTAACACCGATCCTTACCTAAATCAGATGCAACCAGAACTTCCCTGTCAGTAACCCAACATGCATCCACCACGCCAGCTGGGGTTTGCATGCCCACCGTGCAGAACTTTTCATTCGGAGCTTTAAATGGGTCCTTGAACAACCAGACAGAACCTAACCAACTACGCCCAGATAATGTTGATGCTCCAAGTAACAGAGCTCCATCTGTAACCACAAGCAGACAAAGCAACTCAATTATATTTTGGATTTAAGACAGATAAGTCAATCACTATGCAACACACAAGCCAGTGAGGAGATAATATTAAGCACTGAAAACATTAAGATGCACACCTAAAAAAAAAGAGAATAAGATTTAGTGCACAATGTTTAAGCACTAGAAGTGTCTCAGCCCAAAACACTGACTGTTTTGTCTTCATAAATGCTGAGTTCCTCCAGCAGTTTTGTGTGTTGCTCAAGATTTCCAGCATCTGTAGGATACTTTGTGATAAGAAAATATGACAACAAACTGACCCACGGTCTGGTGAAAAAAGGTGTTGGGGATTGGAAAGGGTTCAAAGAAGGCTCACAACATTGATTCCAAGATTGAAAACCTTATCACATGAGGAGTGCCTGAGGCTCTGGGCCTCTACCCACTAGAATTCAGAATGAGTGGGGGAATCCCACTGAAACCTACTGCACGTGGAAAGGCCTCGACAGAGTGAATGTGGAGAGGATGTTTCCTATAGTGGGGGAGACACAGCCTCAGAATAGAGGGACCTCCATTTAGAATGGAGATGAGGTGGAATTTCTTTAGCCAGAGAGTGGTGAATCTGTGGAACTCCTTGCCACAGGCAGCTGTGGAGGCCACATCATTGGGTATATTTAAGACAGAGGTTGATAGATTCTTGATTAGTCAGGGCATGAAGGGATACAGGGGGAAGGCAGAAGATTGAGGCTGAGCGGGAACTGGATCATCCATGATGTAATGACGGAGTAGTCTCCATGGACCAAATGGCCTATTTCTGCTCCCATATCCCATGCTGCAATAGTCACAGCAATAGATTTATATGGGAAAGGATGGGCAGAGACTCAGGTACAGCATAAACAAGACAATGGCATGCCCACAGCTCTTCAGAGATTGTCTGCCTGGCATCAGTGGTTGCATAAACAGGACATGAGACGCACCAGCTGCTCCCTTGGCTTGACGTGACCCTGATCGGGAACTAAGCAAGTGCTACACCTTGCCCAAGGATGACCCACAGGCTCGCAGAGTGAGGGAGTGTTTTACACCTTTCGTAGAGACGCATCTCCGCCCTTTGGTGTCAAAATGGTTGCTGTGACACGTTTAGTGTGGTAGTGTAGTGGGTAGTGTTTGTCACTCTCACTTTCAGCTTCCACCACTGGCTAGCAGTCTCGCAAAAAGGAGAGCCGAATGTTTGAGTCTCTTGCTGCCAGTACATAGACTCTCCAGCTGCGAGCCTCGTGTGGTGCCTCCTTGCAGGTGACACACGGAAACTGAACTCAGGTTGAACTACGGAGGATAGGGTGGAGGTCTGGCACCTGCAGGTGTAGCGCACAGGCCCACCGGTGTGTGGACACATCCTGGCACTCGTGAACCAGATCCCCAGCTATGGGTGAGTAGCCCCACCACCTTGTGGGCAGCCTCAGGAGAGACAAAGGCCACGGGAGTAAACCCAGACAGCAAATACAGAGTGGAGTGGCTGGAAGTCATTGAACATCCTTCTGGCAGCTCCTGCAGCCAAATGTATCACTTCATAAGCTTTCTTTTGGACCACACTGGTGAAGCCAAGAGGGGGATCTTGACATCTGGGCATTTCAGGACCTCCATACTTTCCGCCTAGGCTTGTGATATTGATATTCATCATCCATTGTCCTTCGAAACAGACAGACACCAAACACACCTGCACCCTGTCATTTGGCTTTTATATACATTGATAAATAAATCAGAATCCAAACACTGTTGTGAGCTTGTCTATACTGTAATCATCCATGTAAAAGCAATCAGTGATAGACAACAAATACTGGTGATGCTGAATCTCATTAATTAAATACAACTTCTGAAACCTATATACAGTGTATTCCCGTTAATTAAACCATCGGTCAACAGGGGCAGCCACTTCCTTGGCACAACTCTTAAAGAACAAAAACTAATCGAGATAACAGCCGATGACTACTTGTGCTTATTTGGGATACTATGCCACCTAATAGGGTCAGAATGATTCTGGGAATGTACGGGTAAACCTATGAGGAGCCTTTAATGGTAGAGTACTGGAGTTTAAAACAACGAAGGGATATCAAAGTAAAACCCATTGAATTTTGAAAGGCTTAGATAGAGAGGATATGGAGAAATGTTTTCTATTGTAGGGGGAGAGGGCACAGCTTCAGAATAGAGGGACATCCTTTTAGAACAGAGATGAGGAGGAATTTCTTAGCCAGAAGGTGATTCTATAGAACTCATTGCCACAGACGGTTGTGGAAGCCAATTCGTTGGGTATATTTAAAAAGAATGTTCTTGATTAGTCAGGGCATCAAAGCTTAGGGGAGAAGGCAGGAGAATGGTGTTGAGAAGGATAATAAATCAGTCGTGATAGAATAAACTCGATGGACCGAATGGCCTAATTCTGTGTCTATGTCTTATGGACATTGTCGAACAGTTTCTAACAAGTGTTAGCCGCATGCACTGTGCGGCCGTTAGACAATACACGGTGCTTACAGCGAAGTTTTTATACCAGAGCAAGTTGCATGTGCTTATGTTCCAAAAGAAATGGTGATTTTTGTCTCTGATGGTTGGCGAGCAATAAGCGCTAACACAACCCACAACTGTTTTGTTCCCTGCGACTTAAACCATTCAGGCTTGGAGAAGCCAGAAAGGTTCGGGGGATTTCAGCACTTCAGGCACACCCCCCACCCACCCCTCGGCCCCGATCCGCTCACCAGCCCGGTACTGCACGGCTTCCAGTTCCCGCTCCATGCGGCCCGCTGCGGCACACCGGCTCTCCATTCCCCGCCGCCGCCGCCGCTACTCTCGCCTGACCCCGGCCGCTCTCGCGAGAAGCCCCGCGAGAGGCCAGCCAGCCGCGCGCCCAGCCCCAGTCCGCCCCGCAAGCTCCCGGCTTGCCCCGCGTCTAGCACCAGTCCGCCCCGCAAGCTCCCAGCCGGCCGCGCGCTCAGCCCCAGTCTGCCCCGCAAGCTCCCGGCTTGCCCCACGTCCAGCACCAGTCCGCTCCGCAAGCTCCCAGCCGGCCGCGCGCCCAGCCCCAGTCCGCCCCGCAAGCTCCCGGCTTGCCCCGCGTCTAGCACCAGTCCGCCCCGCAAGCTCCCAGCCGGCCGCGCGCCCAGCCCCAGTCTGCCCCGCAAGCTCCCGGCTTGCCCCGCGTCTAGCACCAGTCCGCCCCGCAAGCTCCCAGCCGGCCGCGCGCCCAGCCCCAGTCCGCCCCGCAAGCTCCCAGCCGGCCGCGCGCCCAGCCCCAGCTCGCCCCGCGTCAACTCCCGGTCCGCCATTTTGCGCTGCAGGTCAGAGACCGGGGAAGAAGTGGCGGCTTTAGCTCACCCGCCACCCCTCAGCTCATCCCCATCCACCCGCCGGAGCTCCGCCTCTCCCACCGGAGCCGCAACATGCTGGCTCGCGCTGCGCTCGCCTCTGGTAAGGCTCGGTCCGGCCTAGTAAGACGGGTGTCGGTCACTGAAGGGCACGGGCCGGTGAGCAGACCGGAGACGGAGGATGTGGGGGAAGGAGAGATGAGGGCAGGGCCTGGGTGTGGAATGGGGTGGGAATGGGCCTTGAGAATTTGGGTGTCGGGATAGGGAGAAGTGGGGGCCGAGGGAAAAATGCCGGGGACCGGACCCACCGGTGGAGGGATTAGATGGTAAGGTGATGGGATGAGGAGAGCTGGGTCTGGATTCAGGACCCTAAGTGTGGAGAGAACAGGGTGGGTGGGTGGAGGGGGGAGCTCTAAGGATGGAACAGAGGGGCCTAGCTGTAGAAATGCATCATTTGATCTGCTAGGTCCCACTGTTCCATTACACTCCCAAGTGCACTAACATTCATTGTACAACCTTTACTAAGTGTAACATTTAAAATGTATCACTTTATGCTCATCTGTATTGAAATCCATTTTCCACTTCCTCAACTGATCAACGATAACCTTCTCTATTAAAAGGTCCAACACCAATCCTGCAGGGCACCATGAGTCACTGGCCTCCCATCTGAGAAACAACCTTCACCTTCTGCTTTCTACATTACTCTCCCTGTAACTTAATCTCTCCAGCATTTTCTTTTCAAAGTAAAATTGTTTTCAAAGTATGCATGTCACCGTATCCTAATGAGATTCATTTACTTTCAGACAGTTCCAGGAAAATCAATACAATATTACTTGTGGAAAACTATGGTTACAAAGGATAGCAAGATATAATAGAGTAACAGGTGTATTCCACAAGAAATACAGGACAGATATTTATGAAAAAAAACTCACTCACTTCCATTTCAGTTACTAGCTCTGACATCACACCAGATAACAATATCTGCAACACTACTATTCAAATAGTAGAATATCCAATTCTAGTAAATGTCTATAAAGCTCCAAATAAGGAATGGCCAAATCCCCAGTTACAAAAATCATACACCCAGCAATATTCCTCGGAGACTTCAACAGTCATCATACAGGTTGTGGATACTCAGAAAACAGCCAGGGAAGCAATCAGTCACTGGGCATCTAATAACGACCTTCAACTACTGTATGATCCTAAAGATAAAGGGACATTCTCCTCAGCTAGATGGCTACAAATTTACACACCAGTCCAATGTTTTGTAACAACATTCAACTTGAACCCCTACCAGCTACTCCTTCAACCAACACACACAAAGTGCTGGTAGAACGCAGCAGGCCAAGCAGCATTAATAAGAAGAAGTACAGTCGACGTTTCAGGCCGAGACCCTTCATCAGGATGAAACGCCGACTGTACTTCATATAGATGCTGCCTGGCCTGCTGCATTCCACCAATTTGTGTGTGTTGCTTGAATTTGCAGCATCTGCAGATTTTCCCGTGTTTGCGCAGCTATTCCTTGGTGATTTTCCTCATTGTCAGCACAGATCCGTGCTAATAATGGCTGGATCCCGAATGCCCACTTGTCTCCATCCCAAAACTCAGATGAAGCTTTGGAGAAGCAAACTAGGATCATTTCACCCTGCAACTCGACAATATGTGTAGAAGAATATCGCCCACCACCAATTTCATAGGCTCGAAAGAGGCAGAACCAAGAGGAATACATTCCTAGTTGGTCTAAAGAAAAGGAAAACCTATTTAAACAACAAATCAATTTAATGATCTCAAATTGATTCACAGTGACAGATGAAATAGATGGATACAGTCAAAAACATGAATTTCACTCACTCCAGTAAACCTGCATGAACCCTCGTCAAAAAAACTAGACCCCAATGCAGCACCAAAGCAACAAGCCAGTTATCCAGTCAGTACAGACACAGTAGCAAAACACATCAAAGAGGAATGCACACTCCTAATCATAAATTCGAAACAGAGGTCCAACACAAATACTAAAAATTTGAAGTAGTGTGCCAGAAGATGTTGAAACACTTATATTTCCAATAACACCTGCCGAAGTAAAATCCTCCTTGCAATGCACTAATTTAGCAAAAGCCACCAGCATCAACAGTATCTATCCAGAGATGTTGAAATGTCTTGGAAGTGGGGATATCAATTGGCCAATTAGTGCTCTCACTGATGTCAAAACAATAACACCTGGAAACATGCCAAAGTCATTGTGATACCTAAACCAGGAAAGCCTGCAGATTATCCAGCAAGTTACTGCCTAATTTCTCTCCTCTGCTGTCCCTACAAATTTCTTGAGTGCATTACTTTATCCAGGTTATTACCTCTGATAATACCGATTGAACAAGCTGACTTCAGATAACACCATAACACCAGTGAACAAGTTCTTGTCCTCACATCGTACATCAAGTCAGGGTTTGAACTCAAAAAGAAAACAGGAGCAATTTAAATTGACTTATCCACTGCATATGACACCATTTGGAACCAAGGGTTAGTGTTAAAACTAGCCCGAATGATCACATGTAAAAAGATCCTACATCTCCACTGAATAACAGACATCCATTCTTTCTTCGCCTACCCAAGAAGTGACTCTAGTTTCATATGAAATGCTGCAGTGGTGTCCTGCAAGGCTCAGTTCTGGCTTCAGCCTTGTTCAGTTTGTACCTCAGTGACCTCCCTGAAATCAAATCTGCTACATTTGGACATGCTGATGACTGGGCCAAAGCCTTCCAATTAAACAGTGTGAAATCCATTGGAAAGAAAACCTTATCCAAGGTATCAACTCCCTATCCAACTGCTTTTCCAAGAGGTACCTAAATATGAATGTCATCAAAACAGTAACTTCCATATTTCATCTGGACAACCAACTAACCAAACTTGAACTCAGTATCAAACTAAATGACAAAAAGCTACTCAAAAATCCACACCCAGAGTATTTAGGAGCCAGCTAGATCAAACTCTCTCATACAAGATCCACCTTCGAAGTGTTGCAAATAAACTAAAATCCAGAATGGCCGTGATCAGGAAGATAGCAAGAAACAAATGGGGTGCTGACCAGTCAATCCTACAAACATCATCAGTACACTACTTCTATGAGAATAATCTCAGGAGCCCTAAAGTCCACAGCTGTCCATTGGCTCCCAACAATGAGTGGAATAGCATCCATAGAAGAGCAGCTTCAGCAAAATTCTACAAGCATATCCACAATATGTCCAACAACATTCTAGTTTGTAAACTCATCGAAAATGCTCCCCCCAAATTCTCAACTCAAATCATGAAAACTTTTCTACAATTTAAAGAACCTATGATGAACGCGCTGAATACTGGCACACCAACACGCACCCCTTCCCCGCGGCCGAGATATGATGGTCGACTCTACCTTGCTCCTCCCGAGCTTTACTACAGCTACCAGAAAAAGCTGGACAGCCGCAAATGGACTCAGAATTCGTCCTGCCAAGGCAGCGTAAACACTACACCAACGGGGTGTCCAACAAATCCCAGCTTGCCCCTCTGGTGCCCCAACCCAGGACGAACTCCACCTGGTCCAAACATGCCCTCTTGCCAAGATCCAAGATGGCTTTGCCACGGTCCATTGATGTGGCTGCAGACTGGAGGAGTGGCTTGCCAAAAACCAATTAGAAGTGTGGAGAAAAACACCTGCTGTATAAAACAAAACAACACATTGTCAAATAACCAATATGCAAAAAAAAGAGACTAGTTGGGCAGATCCTAGTGTAATGACATCCTTTCTATAGCCACTTGACCAGAACTGCACACGATACTTTGTGTGGTCACACTAACATCTTGTACAGCTGTAACGTGATGTCTTAATTTTTGTAGTCAAAGACCTGACTGATAAATGCAAGTGCGGCGAACCTCTCCTTCGCCACCCTATCCATGTGTATGTTTCCATTTTCAGGGAAGCACATACTTTGTATCGCTAGATCGCTGAACTACAACCCTGCCCTCTTTTAAATTCCATTTGCCATTCCTTAGCTGACTTCCCCAGGTGACGTAGCTAAGGTGAAGGACGGACAATAATATGCACGTTTTTAGGCATTGCCTGCACACTGGATTGGTAACTGAAATTGGGAGCGGGGGGGAGTGACGTTTTCTCTGGTGTAGAGGTGACAAAGTTTAGATTCTTGTTTGTCCTGTAAATTGGTTTCACTCGGCGAGAAACTCCAGTGGGAAAATTGAGAAGAGTTATGATGAGGAAGGATGCGAGCTGCTCTTCGGTTTGATTCCAGAAGAATTCTTCCATTTCCTTTACCCCAGTACTAAATCAGAATCAGATTTGATATCACTAATGTGTGTAATAAAATTTTTTTTTGCAGCAGCAATAGATTGTAATGCATAGTAATAAAAGCTATAAGTTACAATGAGGAGTAAAAATAAATTAGTAATACAGATAGAGGGGAAAAGAATACTGGGGAAGTGTTCCTGGGTTCATTATCTGATGACAGAGGGGAAGAAGCTGTTCCTAAAACATTAAGTGTGTGTCTTCAAGCTCCTGTACCACCTCCACGATGGTAGCAATGAGAAGAGGGCATGTCTCAGATGATGGAGGTCCTTAATAACTGGAGTTACAGGTCTGCACGAAATAGATTTGCAACTTCCACTGATGTACTTAAATTCTGCAGCCTTGATCGATGCCAGTTAACATTGAGAATGAATCTATTATGAACTCATTGGTTAAGGCTACTGATAGTGTTAATTGGGAGAGATTGTTCTGGAAAGCAACTTCTCTTTATGGTGAAAACTCAGAGATATTTTCAAGTCAAAAACAGCTAGTTGGTCTCCATTTGAAAGTTGGGACCAGGTGGACTGTAGGCATGTGTCTCCTGCATTTCCCGAGCGTTAAACATTATAGATGGAGAACCCAATTACTGGGGGATATTGTTCTGATATACAAGGGTGTATAGAGGCACTCTCACATGTAGAGGATGGTGTTGTATCTTGTTATTGTATGTTAATTGTACATGAAACAACTTCAGGGGGTGTTGAATTGAGGTCCAGTAGTTGAGAGCCTGAATTAAGTTTTTGGTGTACTTGTCATTCGCCTACACAGACAGTTGTGGAATCAGTACATGCAAGTCCAGAGCCAAGGAGCATAGGAAGCAGCCACCGGCTGCCTTTTTTCAGGCTGCTTCCTTTTGCTAATAGCTACCACCACATTGAAGTATGTGTATTACAACAAATAATTTGTTCTGAAGTGATTATGTACAATTTTGTTTCAGGGTCCTTACTGAAGACATCTGCCCCTATTGCTGCAAGGTAAGTTGCGTCTCTATCTTGGCCCCTGAGCTGAGTTTACACATTATATTCCTGTAATTGCATTTTCTTTTTCATTATTGTCACACTTATGCCATCAAGTTGTATTAAATCAATACTTATCTGCTGTGAGAAGATCAAGTAGTGTTTTTTTTTTACTTTCTTGAAGAAGGAATGTTTTAAGTATATTGCTACCATTCTGTCTAGGAGTAGTTAAAAATGAAAGATAGAAAAGCATCTAAAGTTGTGGCAATTTGCCAACATCACTGAAAAATCTGAGCTCAATTTATTCTTCTTCCAGTTTGGTGCCAGTTTCCAGGAATTTCCATGCTAGCTGTCAGTCTCGGGCACCAGTGCCTCCCCTTCCTGAAGAAGGAGGCAAGGTGCGCTTTGGTCTGATTCCAGAGGAATTCTTCCATTTCCTTTACCCCAAAACTGGAGTTACAGGTCAGTACAAAATAATTTTGCAATTTCCACTGATGTAGTCTATTTCTCTGCTTTCAAATTTGCTGTATTCATTTGTTAATGATGTATAAATACATTAAGTACAAAATTAAAGCGATTAGTTTAAGCTGCTTGACCTAAAAGCAGATTATCTGCATGTTATCTATAAAGTCAGCAAAGTTTTTCTAATGTGTTAGTATACTAAGTACATTTTGATGAATAACACACACAAAATGCTGGAGGAACACAACAGGTCAAGCAACTTATATGGAGAGAAGTAAGTCAACATTTCAGGCTGAAACCCTTGATCAGGACTGGGAAGGAAGTCGGCCTGAAGTAGCGCCTGTTTACTTCTCTCCACAGATGCCGCCTGACCTGCTGAGTTCTTCCAGCATTTTGTGTGTGTGCTGGATTTTTAGTGTCTGAAGATTCAAGGCCCGAGCTCTGATGTAGTTCAACAAAAAGGCATAATAGGATGAAGAATGCAATAATTTAAAAAAAAACACAATAAATACAAATACATAAGATAGCTTATATACTTTGATTTTTGTCTATGAAGAGATGCTCACTACAGGATCTGCAGAAGCTCTTGTGTTTATATTTTGAAGTTTGCTACCATCTGCAGGATTGACTGTGAAAGTGTAAGGTGTATTTGATGTGAGTGTTACTGCAAAATATTTAGTATTGTATTAAAACATTTATTATTAGTACCTACTTTTAAAAGCACTTCAGACTTGAAGTGATTTCTGCATGCACTCCAGCAGTTTGTGTAATGTTTCAAGGATTGACCAGGATTCTATCTTTGGATGCTAATGTTTCATATTTGTTTTACTCCTTAGGACCTTACATGCTTGGCACTGGACTGTTGACTTACCTTCTGTCAAAGGAAATTTACGTCATTAACCATGAGACATTTACTGCCATCTCCATTGGCATTGTTATCCTCTACAGTGTTAAGAAGTTTGGGAAGGATGTGGCAAAATTTGCTGACAAGTTGAATGAGGTATTCTGAGATTTAACAAAGGAAGTTAATCCAAAGATGGCAGTTTTTGCAACACCCTGCGTGACTTTTTTTTACCATGGAGACAAACTATGAGTTGCCAATTGTGTGAAAACCTGGAAAACTGAAAGTATTTCAGATTCTGATTAAAAATGAGTCTGTGGCATTCAGCCACTGGTTAAGTGTACCACATAGGGAAGTTTTGAGCAAATAAATTATTTCAAATAAGTATTCTGATTAAGCATGACTTTTTGGTGGAAAATCATTGATGTATCTGAATGATTCAGCTGCTAACTCATTATTTTCAATTTTGTTTTGCAATCATAGGAAAAAGTTAAAAACGCACAAGAAGTGAAAGACCTTGCTGTTGCCAGTCTGACAGAAGCCATTGAACAGGAGAATAAGGAGCAGTGGAGAATAGAAGGGCGGCATTACCTCTTCGATGCTAAGCGGGTAAAATATATATAAATTAAATTGTTATTTTAGTAGCTATTTCTGTGGAGGTCTATGTGCCACGATGAGGCCACTCCCAGGTTGGAGAAGCAAAGCCTCATTCTGTCTGAGTACCTCCAACCTGATGGCATCAGCATCAATTTCTCCCAACTTCTGGTAATTTTCCCCCACGTTTTCCTTCAGTTCCCCATCTTGCCCACCCCCCCCCAAACACGTCTGCTCTTTTTCTCACTTGCCTATCACCTTCCCTTGGTGTCCCCCTTCCTTCCCTTTCTCCCACATTCCACTCTTTTCTATCAGATTTCTTCTTCCTCAGCCTTTTACCTTTTCCACCTATTGCCTCCCAACTTCTCAATTTGTTTACCCCCCCCCCCCCCCCCCACTTACTTGGCTGCACTGATCACCTTCTAGATTGTACTTCTCCCCTCCTCCGTCTTATTATTCTGGCATCTTGCCCCTTTCTTTTCAGTCCTGAAGAAGGGTCTCTATCTGAAGTGTTGACTGATTTTTCACTTCCATAGGTGCTGCCTGACCTGCTGAGTTCCTCCAGTATTTTGTGTGTATAATTTTATAATAGTTTTCCTGCTATAATTTATGAGAGATAATTTGGAACATGGAACAGTATAGCTCAGAAACAGGCCCTTCAGCCCACAATCTCTCTGCTGACTGTGATGCCAAATTTAACTGATTCCATCTGCCTACACATGATCCTTATCTATACATTCCTTGCCTGTTCAGGCATCCATTTATCTACCTTCTATCACCATGGTAGCTTCTAACACTACACCTAGGAGTGTGTTCCAGGCATGTACCACTGTATATTAAAAAAACTTACCTCACACATCTTTCTCCCCCTCATCTTAAAGTTTTGCCCTCAAGTATTTGATACTTCTTCCTTGAATAGAGACGTGGACTATCTATCCCATCTTTGTCTCATAATTTTATAATTTTTTTCAGGTATTCCCCTAGTGACACTCCACAGAAAATAAACATTGATTTGTCCTTTTTCAGGAACCCGACACCATTCTGTGTTTTTTCCCCTTTCTGTCCCGTTCACCCAGGTTCTCTCCCCTTTATTCATCTTTTCTATCCCTCCCCCACCTGCTTTTTATCATCTCTCCCTTATCTAGTTCTGATCATCCACTAGCCGCTGTTTCACCCTTTCTTTATGCTATTTAGTCATGAGTGCCACAGTAGCGTAACAGTTAGTGTGGTGCTATTACAGCTCGGGGTGTTCTGGAATTTGGAGTTCAATTCTGGTGTCACCTGTTCATCCTCCCTTTGGAATCTGTGGGTTTCCCCCAGGTACTCTGGTTTCCAACCACAGTCCAAAAACATACTGGGTGGGTTAATTGGTCATTACAACTTGTCCTGTGATTAAGTTAGAGCTAATTCAGGGCTGTCAGGGGTTTCTGGGGTGGCATGGCTCGAAGAGAAATTCCTGAGATAAATGAAACTAATCAGTGATTACATAATTACATCACATGGGCCAATGAAAAATGAGAAAGGTGATAAACCTTTAGTTTAACTGCTATACCGCTTTCTGCCAGTAAGTGGGGACAACCCACCGCATACTGTGAAGAAAGTACAAATGATTAAAGTACAACTTTAGTCTTACATTAATTCATCTTATAAAAAAAATTAAAAACAGTGTTTTCCGACACTCCACTAAATTTCTTAAAGATTGTGCTTTGTTTTCTGAATTTCCAGCGTCTGTAGAATCTTTTGTGTTTATAACTACTTTAAAATCCTTGCTTTCATCTTAATTTTTCCATTGTTGATGGTTGTACTTCCCAAATTTTCTCTTGACTCTTTTTCCTTCCTGCACTATATATTTTCTAATATTTCCAGTTTCAATGACTGGTTCAAGTTCATCTACAATACTGACTGATCCACTGAGGTTTCAGTATTTTATTGCTGACAAAATACAGGCATTTCACTACAAAAACTACCCATGAAAGTGAGATGGGAAGGCTTTAGGGCAAGCTCGAAGTTCTGTAATGATTTAAATGGTCAGAGAGATGGTTACCTCTCAGTGGATATATTAAGACATGTAATAATGGCTAGCGAGTCAAGTTACAAATGCAATTAAGCAAAAATACCCCTGCAAGTTGCTGATTTGCTGCTGTTTTGTTTACAGAATAACGTTGCAATGATTCTGGAAACTAACTACCGTGAGCGTCTGCACATGGTGTACGATGCAGTGAAGAAGCGACTGGATTACCAAGTCAGCCTCCAGCAACTGCAGCGACGGCTCGCTCAAGAGTACATGGCTAACTGGGTTGAGAAGAGTGTAATCCAGAGCATCACACCGCAGCAGGTGGGTGGTGCTGTGAGGCAAAAGAGCCACTGCGGTTGTTCTACACATCACCAAGAATTCATGTAGAAACAGCAGCAAATGACTAGCTCTGGTGTTGAGTGTAAAGCCATGTCTCGATGTGCCTTCACTGCTGGCGTTGCATCTCTGTTCGGGACAGCTGGAGATACAACTCTTTATTTTCTGTAGGGATACTACATGTTATCTCATTTACCATATGCATTGAGTAGTTGTCCATCGTTTCTGATGATGACAGGAAATGTGTGGGAGAGTTTTTAAAGTGGAAAAGTCATTGCACTGGGGCGGTTCCACTCTCGACCTCAGAAGTCCAGGTCTAGTGATACGGGAAGTCGACACAATTGGGTCTTCCTTGGTTACTGTAGATGATCATGACTATTTCTGTGATTTGTCATCATTGTCGCTCTCCACAAGGGCCTTCCTGGCCACTGGATCTCACTGGAGTAGAGTAAGGCCTCATGCATATTCAGTATTTAAATCACAATAGTGAATACATTTGTTTAGTGATTTTATTTGCTGTCTTATTTGTGGGGAACAAAGCCCTGGTCAACAGCTGTAATTTTGGATCTGACTGAACTCAGGGACAGGCTAGAGGCCAGTTTCAGAACATCTTTCAAGAGGATGAACTCTGGCAAGGCATTAGGCCCCAGTGGTTGGGTATTGAAAGCCTCTGCTGACCAAATGGCTGGAATGTTCAAATGCACAGAATGTGTCTTTAGTCTTCTAATCTTCCTTTAGGAAAGATGTAAATAAGATTGAAAGAATATAGAGAAAATTTACAAGGGTGTTGGTGGGTCTGGAGGACCTGAGTTATAAGATTGAATAGGCAAGGCCTTTATTCCTTAGAACATCGAAGATCGAGAGGAAATTTGATAGTGCTGTACAAAATTGAGGGGTATAGATGCAAACAGGTTTTTCCCACTGGGATTGGGTAGGACTACAACCAGATGTCATGGGTTAAGGGTGAAAGGTGAAACGTTTAAAGGAAACATGAGGGGCAACTTCACTCAGAGGGTCATAAGAGTGTGGAACAAGCTACCAGCGCAAGTGGTGCATGCAAGCTTGATTTCAACAGTTAAGCAAACTTTGGATAGGTACATGGACGATAGGGGTATGGAGGGCTATGATCCGGGTGCAGATCAATGGGAGTAAACAGTTTAAATGGTCCGGCATGGGCTAGATGGGCCAATAGGCCTGTTTCTGTACTATACTTCTTTATAATTCTTAGAACACAGTCTTCCTGTATCGTAAAAGAATGGAAGTTTTGCTAATCTCTTGCTCTATCTCTTCCTAGGAGAAGGAGAGCATTGCCAAGTGCATCGCCGATCTGAAGGTGCTGTCAAAGACTGCTCAGGCAAATGCCTAACCTTAGTCCAAAATTACTATCCACTTAACCAACTTACTCTGTATGTGTAACTTTGAAAAAGATGGAATATTCCAAAAAACTGCACTGACTGAAATGTTCTGAAAACCTGTGAAGAAACATTAAATGCAGTGCTGATAAACCTCCACATCGCTCCTGTTTTTCATTACTGTTTATTTGCCATTAATAATTGCAAACAGTGAACTATCTGTAATATAAAAAAATACTGGAACCATTCAGCAGGTTAGTCAGTGTCTGTTAGAGAAACAGTTAATGTTTCTGTTAAAAATCCTTTGCATTGCAATTTTTTAAAACTTCTCATATCTGTGACAATGTATGTTCAGATGACTAACTTAATGAAAATGTTCAAGATCCAGTTTCTGAACCCACGTACAATGTGACCTCGGTATTCCATTTTGACATTGAGTATAATGCTGGAGGAACTCAGCAGCTTAGACAGCATCTATAGAGGGACTAAGCAGTTAAATGGAGCATCTGTGGAATTTGTTGCCACAAGTGGCTGTGGAGACCCAAGTTGTTGGGCAGATGTTGATAGGTTCTTAATTAGTTAGGACATGAAGAATTACAGGGTGAAGGCAGGAGACTGGGACTGAGAGGGAAAATGGATCAGCCATGATGAAATGACAGGGCAGGCTCGATAGGCCAAATTGTCTAATTCTGCTCCTATACCTTAAGTTCATAATATATCACGACCTGATGAAGGCTTTCAGCCCGAAACATTGACTGTTCTCCATAGATGGCTGACTGACCTGCTGAGTTAGATCATAAAGCCTAAGACATAGGAACAGAAATTGATCATGAATCATGGGCCATTTACTTTGGTCGTGGCTGATTTACTTTCCCTCTCAATCCTGCCTTCTCCCCATAACCTTTCATCTCCTTACTAATCAAGAACCTATCGACTTCCGCTTTAAGTATACCCAATGACTTGTTCCCCACAGACGTCTGTGGCAATTAATCCCATTGATTCACCACCCTCTTTAAAGGAACCCTCATTTTTCTATATGTACAGGCCCAGAGGAATCAAACACTCCTCATATGTTAATCCTGGGATCATTCTCTCTGCATCCACCCATCATCCATACCCTCTGCAATGCCAGCACATTCATTTTTAGTTAAAGGGCCCAAAACTGCACACAATTCCTCCAGCATTATATATATGCATGTTGTTCAGGATTTCCAGCATCTACAGGATCTCTTGTGTTTACTATTGTAACATTGGTTTCTTTGTTTGGCTAACTCAAGCTCTTGAGGTGTAAGACTGGGATTTGTATGTGAGCCATTCTGCCAGTAGGTGTATAATGAACTGGAAATTGCAGCACATTCATACAGCCATACCATGATAAGGTTCTTGCTGGGGCCATGATGTAGCATGTAAAATCAAAGAAAACTGAATATTAATTCACCTGCTTCAAAATGATTGACTTAAAATCCATGAACAATAATTGCTGCTTTTGACATATAATAAATTTACATTTTAAATATCCTCTGGATAAGGGGTGGATCGATCATGCTTTAGGCTTGTGTTGCAGCCAGTGGCACGGGGAACATTTCACTGGTAGAGGGTAGAATAAATTCAATTAAATACCAGCAAATTCTGGAAGCAAACATCACACCATCTGTAAAAAAGCTGAAGGTGAAAAGAGGATGGCTTCTACAACAGGATAATGATCCTAAACACACCTCAAAATCTCCAATGGACTACTTCAAGAGGCACAAGCTGAAGGTTTTGCCATGGCCCTCACAGTTCCCTGACCTAAACATCATCAAAAATCTGTGGCTAGACCTCAAAAGAGCAGTGCATGCAAGACGGCCCAGGAATCTCACAGAACTAGAAGACTTTTGCAAGGAAGAATGGGTGAAAATCCCCCAAACAAGGATTGAAAGACTCTTAGCTGGCTACAGAAAACATTTATAAGCTGTGATACTTGCCAAAGGGGGTGTTACTAAGTACTGACCATGCAGGGTGCCCAAACTTTTGCTTCAGGCCCTTTTCCTTCTTTGTTATTTTGAAACTGTAAAAGATGGAAATAAAAAAGTAATCTTGCTTAAAATATTAAAGAAATGTATCATCTTTAACTATATTCCTTTTGGAAATCAGGTCATCTTTTACTCGCTTAGCTATTCACAGTAACAGGAATTTTGACCAGGGGTACCCAAACTTTTGCATGTCACTGTATTCCCCCCCCCCCCCCCCAACCGTTTTACATATACAGTACAGTACAGTAACAGCCATTGCTTCCAGAATTTATTTGAGCATGCATCATTGGGAGGTGGTGTTTGGAAGGGTATTGGCCAAATGCAGGAAATTGGGAGTAGGTTCGTGAGTGCCCTAGGTGGCATAAACTGATAGAGCCAAAGGGCCTGTGTCCATGCTGCATTGCTCATGGCTTTATCTTAACCAGTGCAGTGGTGAATGTTCTGCCATGATAGTGTGTTGCTATCTCTCCAAGCCATTTATGCCAACACTGAATATGCCAATTTGGGCATAAAGAATTTAGAGAATGAAGCCAGTACTTTGGTTAACATTTATGCTCTAGTGTCACTGCTAAAACATGTTTAGTTAGTCCAAAAAAGGATATAATGGTGAGGCTTATAAAACATTGGTCAGACTACAAATGTTGTCTGGAGTAGTGTGAGCAGTTTTGGGCCCTTTAACTCAGAAAAGTTAATGGAGAGAAAATACAACAAAACTGAGGTGCAAAAGGAGTTGGGAGTCCTTGTGCAGGATTCCCTAAAGGTTAGTTTGCAGGTTGAGTCTGTGGTGAGGAAGGCAAATATGATATTAGCATTCATTTCAACAGGAGTAGAATATAAAAGCAATGTTGAGACTTTATCAAAACAGGTGAGGTCTCACTTGGAGTATGATGCACCATCAATAACTCTCGGAGAAGGGAGGTGAACGATAGGCTTTTATTAGCAGCAAGAGACCACTACACAACATCCTGGAGACTGAGGGAGGAGCAGTGCCTCCAATCGCCTTTATACAGGGGTCCGTGGGAGGAGCCACAGGAACAGTCAGCAGAGTGGCGTGTCCAGACAGGTATATGTAGTTCACCACAGAGTATTGTGAGCAGTTTTGGGAAATTTCAGAAAGAATGTGCTGAAACTACAGAGGGTTCAAAGGAGCTTCATGAAAATTACTCCAGGCTTCAACAGCTTCTCATGAAGAGCGTTTGATGGCTCTGGGCCTGTTTTCACTGGAATTCAGAAAAATGAAAGGTGACATCATTGAAACCTATTGAATGGTGAAAAGCCTTGATAGAGTGGATGTGGAGAGGAGGTTTCCTATGGTGGAGAGTCAAAGTCTAGAGGACGTAGCCTCAGAATAGAGGGGTGTCTTTTTAGAACAGAGTGGTGAATCTGGAATTCTTTGCCAAGGGCAGCTGCAGAGGCCAAGTCTGCATGCATATTTAAGGCAGAGGTTAATTCTTGATTGGTAGGGGCATGAAGGGATACAAGGAGAAGGCAGGTGATTGGGGCTGAGAGGAAAAATGGATCAGCCATGAAGAAATGTTGGATCAGACTTGATTGATCAAATAGCCTAATTCTGCCCCTATGTCTTATGGTCTAAAAGATGTGCTGGCATTAGAGATGGTCCAGAGGAGGTTCATGAGAATGATTCTAGGAGTAAAAGGGTTAACATACGAGGAGCATTTGATGACTCTGGGCCAGTATTTACTGGTGTTTAGAAATTGAGGGGGGAAATCTCATTGAAACCTATCGAATATTGAAAGGCCAATGTAGTGTGAATGTGGAGAGGATGTTTCCGATAATGGGGGGGGGGGTGTCTAGGACAAGAGGCACAGCTTCAGAATAGAAGGAGTAGGAATCTTTTTAGCCAGAGGATAATGAATCTGTGGAATTTATTGCCACAGATGGCTGTGGAGGCCAATTCATTGGGTATATATAAAGCAGAAGTTGATATGTTCTTGATTAGTTAGAACATCGAAGGTTACGGGGGAAGACAGTAGAATAGGGTTGAGAGGGATAATGAATCAGTGAAGATGGAATGGCAGAGTGGACTCGATGAGCTGAATGGCCTAATTTTACTCCTATGTCTTATGGTCTTCTAACATTGCTGTCTTTGGAAAGTGCTGTAACAAAACTCATGCGCTGACTGCCTCAGGCTCTGTGGAGTTCTGGATATATATTGTGACTGATGTTCTGCATTGGTACCAAAATCAGATCTAATGTTTGTTTTCTCATTTTTGGATGGGAGGAGAATGGAGGGCTCTGGTCCAGGGTGAGGTCGATGGGGCTAGGAAAAATAACAGTTTGTCACAGAGTAGGTGGTCTGAGGGGCCTGTTTCTGCCTTATAGTGCTCTGTGATTCTAGTCCCAAAATAGTGACATTGGCCAACCTAACTAAGTGAAAACTTCACTAAAAGTTCAGTAATGGTTAATTGACCAGCAATCCCCTGAATTTAATCCTAGCCAAATCACGGGACAATTTGCAATGACCAATTAACCTACCAACCGAAACATCTTTGGACTGTAGGAGGAAACCGAAGCACCCGGTGGAAACCCACGTGGTCACAGGGAGAGCGTACAAGCTCCTTACAGGCAGCAATGGGAACCATCATGAGCTCCCACAGCTCCAAAGATCCTGTGATTTCAGTCTCTGAGACCAACATGCGAGCAGCCTTCAGGAGGGTGAACCCACGAAAAGCATCGGGCTCAGAAGGGGTAGCTGGCCAAGTACTAAAAACCTGTGCTGATCAACTGACTAGAGTGCTCACTGAGATCTTTAACCTCTCGCTTCGGCAGTCTGAGGTACCCACATTCTTCAAGCAGCCTTCATTTATACTGGTACCTGAGAAGAACGTCGTAACCTGCCTCAATGACTATTTCCCATGCACAATGATGGAGTTTTTTGAGAGTTTGGTGATGAAACATATCAGCTCCTGCCTGAGAAGCGACTGGGATCTGCTTCAATTTGCCTACTGCATCAACAGGTCCAGAGCAGATGCCATCTCACTGGTTCTTCGCTTGGTCCTGGGACATCAGGACTGCAAAGATGCATATATCAGGACACTGTTTATTGATTACCGGTCAGCATTGAATGCCTTCATCCCCTCTAAACTAATCAATAAGCTTCAAGATCTTGGCCTCAATACCTCCTTGTGCAAGTGGATCTGCAACTTTCTCCCTTGCAGACTCTAGTCAGATCGGATTAGCAAAAACATCTCCACAACCTCCATCAGCCAAGGTGCACCTCAAGGTTGTGTGCTTAGCCCCCTGCTCTACTCACTTTACCCTTATGACTATGTGGATAGGCACAGCTCCAGTGGCATTTTCAAGTTTGCTGATGGCCACTGTTGTGGGCTGAATCCAAGGAGGTGACAAATCAGCAAATAGGAGGGAGACTGAAAACCTGGCTGAGTGGTGCCACAACACTCATAACGGCAGGAAGCGCAAGGAGCTGATCATTGACTTCAGGAGGAGGAAGCTGGAGGTCCATGAGCCAGTCCTCATTGGAGGATCTGAGTTGGAGAGGATCCGTAACTTTAAATTCCTTGGTGCCTTGATTTCAGAGTTGTCCTGGGCCCAGCGCACACATGCAAGAAAGCACAGCAGCACCTCAACTTCTTTAGGAGTTTGTGATCACTCATCTCAAACTGTGACAAACTTCTATAGGTATGTGCTGGAGAGTCCATTGACTGGTTGTATTACAGCCTGGTATGGAAACACCAATGCCCTTGAACAGAAAATCCTACAAGAAGTAGTGGATACAGCCCAGTCCTTTGCAGGTAAAGCCCTCCCCACCACTGAGCACATCTACATGGAGCACTGTTGCAGGAAAGCAGCATCCACAATCAGGGACCCCCACTATCCAGGCCATACTCTCTTCTTACTGCTGCCATCAGGAAGAAGGTACTGTAACCTCAGGACTCACACTACCAGGTCCAGGTACCCCTCAACTATCAGACTCTTTAACCAGAGGGATAACTTCACTTGTCCCGCCATTGAACTGTTCCCACAACCAATGGACTTACTTTCAAGGACTCCATCTCATGTTCTCGAGTTATTGCTTATGTATTTATTGTTGTTATTATTATGTTCTCTTTTGTATTTACACTGTTTTTTGCATACTGATTGTTTGATGTGATCTTTCATTGATTTTATTGTGTTTCTTGGATTTACTGTGTTTACTCATGATACTCAGGATTGTATATGATGAGATATATTACTTCGATAATAAATCTACTTTGACTTTGAGCAAAGTTGAGTAAAGTTATCCCCCCTGATTCAATGAATCAGTGACGTGATTCACCCAGCACGATGACAGCAGCTCTAAAGTACCACTGAGATAGACAAGGCCAGCAGGCACAGCAGTGAGCATTAGCTGCAGTTCCCCTCCAAGCTGGGCACCACCCTGACTTGAAATATCTCACTACTGGGTCTAACTCTGAGAAATGGGACGGCCTTCTTCAGAAAGGCTGCAGCCATTCAACGTAACACACACAAAATGCTAAAGGAACTCAGCAGGTCAGGTGGTGGCAATGAAGAAGAATATGTTTTTGGGCTGAGACCCTTCATCTGGACTGTAAAGGAAGGGGGATGAAGCCAGAATAAAAAGGTAGGAGGAAGGTGAGGGGACAAACTGGAAGGTGATGGTGATACATGGTCCAAGAGTTGAGAGCAGCAGAGATCACAGAAGGGGAGTTGTGAAAGAGGGCCTCACTGAACTCCAGTTGAAGAAAAGATTTGATACTTCTTCAGGGTAGATGCATCATGTAGAGACTTCACAGTGGAGTTCCTCCAGCGTTTTGTGTGAGTTACTCCGGATTTACAGCATCTACACAATCTCCTGTATTTATGTAGCCATTCAGAGCCAGTTCAGCACTTCAACACTTCCCCTCAGGGCAGATAGGGAAGGGCAGTGAAGCAAAGGAGATGCCAAGTATGCATACAATTACCACAATGAATAAATAGGAGTGGTGCCTGAAATTATATCATCCTTTAACACAGTTCCTGCACATTTTACTTTCAATGGACACTTATTAACATTGTACAGTAATGCCTGTATCTAAATAGTGAGGTTAGGTAAGGACCTGTCCATTTCTTGTCCACATTCGACTTGCTTCCCCTCACTTCCTAACAACTCCACTGATGAAGGGTCATGACTGAAACATAGACTATTTGTGCCCTCCCATAGATGCTGCCTGACTTGCTGTGTTCCTTCAGCATTTTGTGAGCTGCTGAAGATTTCCAGCACCTGCAGAATCTCTTCTGTTCATTATAGACTCAAGATTCAAGTTTATTTATCACATATGCATCAGAATATACAGTGAAATAGAACCAACACACCCGAGGCAGCCCGCACCTGATGCCACACACTCTACACCAATATATCATGTCCACTACGCTCAGCGGAGCGCAGTACTCGACACAACAAGCAACAAAACAATCCTTATTCTTCCCTCCCTCCCACATACAGTGTTCTAACCCCAAGACAGTCCATATCCTTCAAACTCCAGACTCCAATGGACTCGACTTCAGATGCAGAAGTGAAAATAGACACACAGACATCGTGCCTTTGACTCCCCCACTGATCTGCAGAGATTTGCAGACCCATTCCACTGAAACAGCAAAAGCATATCTATTGCAGAACACACCACTAACATCCAGTATTCTTGAACTTCAGGATATACTGCTCAGATATTGACCATTCTGCCAGTCTGTTGAAATTTGCCTCTGACTGTAGCTCCAGGGATCAGAGTTGGGATTCCAGCCCGACACACCTACTCCCACAACTGTGTGGTTACACACAACTCAGAAGCCATCTATAACTTTGCCAATGACAGAACTGTTGTTGGCAGAATTTCAGATGATGATGAGGAGGTAGATCAGCTGATTGAGTTGTGTCGCAACAAAACCTCGCACTCAACGTCAGAAAGACTAATTGATAAGGAATTGATTGTGGCCTTCAGGAAGGGAAAGTCAAGGGAACACGTGTCAGTCCTCATTGAGAGATCAGCAGTGGAAAGGGTGAGCAATCTCAAGATCCTGGGTGTCAACATCTCTGAGGATCAATCCAGGGCCCAACATACTGATGCAATGAAAATAAACCGTATTTCATGAACAGCTTGAGAAAGCTTGGTATGTCACCAAAGTTACTCATTAGTTTCTACAGATCTAACATGGAGAGCATTCTAACTGGTTGCATCACCACCTGATATAGACGGGCAAGCTCAGCTAGCTCCATCATGGGCACTAGCTTCCCCCAGTACCGAGGATATATTCAAAAGGCAATGCTTCAAATAGGCAGCATCCATCATTAAGGAGCCCCATCACTCAGGACATGTCTTCTTCTCATCAAGGAGAAGGTCCAGGAACCTGAAGGTACACAATCAATGTTTTAAGAACAGCTTCTTCCCTTCACTATCAGATTTCCTAATAAATAATAATAAACCCATGAACACCACCTCACTATTTTCCTTTTTTTGCTCTCTATTTGCACTACAGAATTATTTTTTTGCATGCACATTTCTATTGTAATTTATAGTTTTTAAAACACTACATGTATCAAAATGTACTGCTTCCACAAAGCAACATATTTCATGACATGCTAGTGATATTTATCCTGATTCTGATTTGGACAGTAGAATTGTGGGAACATTTCCAATATTAGCATTCAGGATCTGGGAGTGACAGTAACAGAATAAATCACAAATTTGCATTGATAATTCAGCAAGAAACACCCATGACAATAAAAATAGTAGGCCAATAATGAGGTTACGTCAGGTGTTCTTGGATAGCTGAGTGACAAATCTGTTCCCTGCCCTTGGCAAGTTGGAAAACAGTGTCTTCCACCAATTTCAGCAAGACAATTTCCTGTCATGTGACTACAAAGTCTTTCTCCTGCAGGTACTATGTCATCAAGGGATAATTTGCCTTTTTATATTTTAATTCTTGCAGCATTACCAGTAAACGGTCAAGGCCATTTCCCATTTCCTTGAGAATTTATCAATGACCCTTCCTACAGCACAATTATAAACCTCATTTTTTCCTTCCTGTAAGAGGTGCTGTGGGCAGATGTGCTTTCCATGACAATGTGCGACACTGCAAGCAATTTCCAAACGTCCTGTATTTCCGAAATGCCACTCAACACCCAAAGGTACTCTGCAGATGATGAAATTCTTTGAAGGGTTAGGACTGCAATATGGAAAATACAGCAGCTGGGTTTTTGCCCAGGAGAGTCCCTACAGAGCTCCTGAATCATCACCACCAGCATCATCTCTATGCTCCGTGTCATATGACGTGGGCAATCAGAGAAGATCTACTAAGTTCTTCAAAACTTTTGCGCGTCCATTCTTTGATGTTGATCATGGGTGTCATGTGCTGTCGACCGTGATTTTTTCTTCCATCAGTTTTTCCCATCATTGCAAGACGTTTGAGTTCTGTTTGAGCTGCTTCCGTCTGGTAGGCGCTTCAGATCCCTCCAGACTAAGACTAATAGGCACTGGAGAAGTTTTTTCCCTACTGCGGTCACTTTGCTGAACAGTTAACCGCCGGTTAACTGTCGGCTAACTATTACTTGGATTGCACTACTTGTATGTATAATCTATATTTTCATTTATATATATCATTATTATTGTTATGAGCACAGAGACAACATCTGCCGGAAGTAAATTCCTTGTATGTGCACAGGTACTTGGCGATTAAAGTCTGATTCTGATTCTGATTCTCTTCCCTCAAAAAACTTCTCAGAAATTCCAGCTCCTGCCTTTTTGTCACTCTGTCCTTCCCTGATATTTGCATCATTCTTCTCAAAAACCACGTTTCTGTAGCTTCGAGTCTTCCCTCATTTTGCTTCGATGTTGGCCATCATTTGTTTCCGTGTGTTAGTGTGGAATGAACGTAGCATTGCAGCACTCTGAGTTTCGAGCTGATAGAACTTGTTATTCTTTAGAAACTTTCTCAAATGCTTGAAAGTACATTCAGCAATCACAATCCTTCTAAATTCAACATCATCCCTACTATCAGATGTGATCGTGCTCCCTAACTAACTGAACTTCCATGTTTGTTTGATTATTTTGTTGTCCACTTTCAGTTGACAATCCTGTATTTCTTTCTTCCTTGTGACAACCATGAAGGATATAATTCCACCTGAATTGCTGCCCTGACTGGTCTTCGAAGTAGTGTTGTGGGAATTTTTATATCCAGCTAGGGGAGCTGCTGTATCCTCTGTTTAAAAAAAATCTATTTTTACACCCTCAGATGACACATGCCTCCACTGAATTGTAAACAGTGAATTAGATTGGCTCTATTTGTCACATGTGCATTGAAACGTCCAGTAAAATGCATGGTTGGTGTACATGGTCGAGGATGTACTGAGGGCATAGTGTCACCATGTTTCCGGTGCCAACGTAGCTTGCCCACAGCTTAGCAACCCTTTGGACTGTGGGAGGAAACCGGAGCACCCGGAGGAAACTGATGCGCTCACGGGGAGAACATGCGAACCTCTTATAGACAGCTGTGACAATTGAAACCTGACGACTGGTCACTGGCCATGTAAAGCCTAACGCTAACCGCAATGCTACAATGCCATTCCAAAGTTGGTTCTGTGCCCAAGGTGACATTTTAAAGTTCTGAGGAGAATGCACGTTGTCCATTGTGGAGCATTGAGAAAGTAATATGCTTCAACAAATCACTTCTTCCACTTACTGTATAAAGGCGCAAAGGGGTATTGATTAAACCCTGAAGGTGTCTACCAAGAGAGACAAGTGACTACAGATGCTGGAATTCGAAGCGAAGATGACCATCACCCACATGCACGTCCACTGTGCACTGTGAGAAAGGGTCGGATGAACTCGGGCAGTTTCCCCTGGAGCATGGGGGTCTTCTGATAGAATTTTATAAAATTATAAAAGGCACAGATAGAGTGAAAAGCTGGTATCTATTTCCCAGAGTTTTAATGTCTAATACTAGAGAGTGCGCGTTTAAGATGAAGTGGGGGAGGTTCTAGGGAGATGGGCAGGGCAAGTTTTATTTCCATGGGGAAGGGTCAGTACTTGGAAAGTGTTATCAGGTGGAGGTGGAGGAGGGTGAGATGGAGGTTTGAGAAGCTCTTGGATGGGAGGATGAATATACAGAGAAAGGAGCGATAGGGACCATGTGCAAACTGAAGGAATGATGTGCCATTAGCTAAATTGGTTCTGCACAGTATTGTGGGCTGAAGGGCCCGTTCATGATCAGAACAGTTCTATGTTCCCAGTTCTACATTTACATTTCCCCTCTCTCTTCTGATCCCATCTGCCCTCTTCACCTCCCTCATTTGGTTCCTCTCCTATCAGATCCCTTTGCCACTTCCACCCATCACCTCCCTACCTCTGTTGCTGTTCTCACCTCCCTTCCTCCATCTGACTATCACTCCTCCCCACCTAGATCCATCTCAGTCTCTGACTTCATTCCCACTCCCCCCCACATCCATTTGCCTATCGCTCCTCCTCACCTGGATCCACCCATCACTACCCAGCCTCAGTCACTATTCTCACTCTTCACCCCTCCATCTGCCTATCACCATCCTCACATGAATCCACCAGCCAGCTCTTCCTCCACCTCTTTCTACGGCCTACCTTCCCTCTGATCATTCAGTCCTGATGAGCGGTGTCAACCAGACGCATTCTGTCTGCCTGACCTGCGGAGTTCCTCCAGCATCGTGTGTGTTGTCTATCTAGAAAAGCTGCTCTCAGCTATTGCATGGAAATACTCTCAAAAAAAGTGGGAAAAGTTGCAAAAACTTTGAATTATAAAAACCTCCAAAACAACAAAAACATGCTTCAAACCTTGGTTGGTCCATAATTGGAGTACTATGTTCAGTTCTGGTCGACTCATTATAGGAAGGATGTGGAAGCTTTAGAGATGGTGCGGACGAGATTTACCAGAATGCTGCCTGAATTAGAGAGCTTACCTTGTGTTTGAGGAAAGGGTTAGATTGATTTTAGAGTAGGTTAAAAAGTCAGCACAATATCATAGGCTGAAAGGCCTGTAGTCTGCTGTAATGTTCTGTGTCCTATGTCCTAAAACACTGATTTTCTGTTCATTTATTTTCTATGATTATAACTGTAATGTGGTGGTATGGTTAGTGTAACATTATTACAGTGCCAGTGAACTGGGTTCAATTGTGTTCAGTTTTTTAAATTTTCTTACTGAGATAGAGCTTGGAAATGGCCCTTCCGGCCCTTTGTGCCACACTGCCCAGCAACACCCAATTTAACCCTTGTCTAATTTTGGCACAATTTACAATGACCAGTTAACCAACTAACATGTACGTCCTTGGACTGTGGGAGGAGACCTGGTGAAAACCCATGCATTCTCCAGAGAGGACGTACAATTCCTTGCAGGTGACATTGGAATCGATTGCTGAACTCCAACAGCACTTCCTATAACAGTGTCGTTCTAACCGTGGCACCCATCATAGGAAGGATGCAGAGGATATTCACCAGGAAGTTGCATTGATGGCGATTAGGATAGCAATGAAGTCCACCATCTCTGTCTGTCCTTGACAAAATACCTTCGCAGATAGGTATAGGATTCCTCATTGCTGTTTCTGTAACAATTTTTTTTTGTAACCATTCAGGGTTGTTAGCCCTGAGCTGAATTCCCAAACCTGGAGTACAAATGGACCACTCTTAGTCTGGCCTGCTACCTTTTGACCTGTTTGGCATGGCTGACCCTACCAAGAGCCAAGGCATAAAGCCCTGACCTCAGCCAGCATAACCCTCCGGGTCAGTGAGGCACGCAAGCCTCCAAACCCAACGGCAAGGTTGTGGTCTTCTTGGAGGTGTTCACTTCTAGTTGTCTCATGACAGGAAAGCTGTGGAAGCTTTCGAGAGGGTGCAGAGGAGATTCACCAAGATGCTGCCTGGATGAGAGAGCCTGTCTAATGAACGAGGGAAGGATTAGATTGATTTTAGAGTAGGTTAAGAGGTCGACACAATATCATGAGCCGAAGGGCTGTAGTTTCCTGTGTTCTATGTCCTATAACATCGATTTTCTACTTACTTATTTTCTGTGATTTTCATGGTAATGTAGGTGGCATTGTAGCATAGGGGTCAGCATAACACTTCCACCTCACTGGTGACTTGGGTTCAAATCCTCTCACTGTCTGTAAGGAGCTTGTGCTTCTGTACGTTGGACATGTAATTCCGCTGTTGCCGGAGCGATATCACTCTCTCCCTCGCTTGTGAGAGCAAGAGCCTGTCTGAGATGGCGAAGGGCTGGGATGGACAGACGTTTTTCATGCATTCTCAGGGGGCTGTGCTATTGCTTGCATGGTGGGGCGCTTTTGCTGGAGCAAGTGAGGGTGGGGTCGATGCTTTTGCTGGAGCGAGTGGGGGGGTCAATGCTTTTGCTGGAGTGAGTGGGGGGGCTGATGCTTTTGCTGGAGCAAGTGGAGGGAGTTGATGCTTTTGTTGGAGCAAGTGGGGGGGTTGATGCTTTTACTGGAGCAAGTGAGCGGGGTTGATGCTTTTGTTGCTGCTTGTGCAGTGGGAGGAAGGGTCATTTGGGGTTTGAACATTTTCTGTCATTTGGAGTTTATCTGTTTCAGGGATGTCTGTTTTGAGTAAGAATCTCAGGTTGTATACGGTATACATTCTCTGATATTAAACTGAACCATTGAACATGTGACAATATTAAATCAGTGACTAAATGTAAAACGTCTTGTTGAAAGTATGCTAACCAACACAGAGATCTGAAAAATGAACACCACTTTATTTCAATATGAACATCACAAACTGTAACGTGTTGAGGTCTGAAACAATATGTTTATGTTGACAGTTACTGACTGCAGCAACCTGACAGATAATAAGCAGTACAACATGTACTTACTGGGTGCTACTCACGTGGAGACATGAGATACAATATGTTAAACGTGTTCTTGCAAACTAAATATGGAGCGTCTGCAGAAATCAATATCCATTACAATCAGTATCAATACATGTGAGAAATTCAGGGTCAAAGACCCTTCTCCAGTTCCATTAAATAATTAACTTAGATTCTCATTCCGCAGATGCTGACTGACCTGCTGAGAGTTTTTTGCATTTTAAGTTCTGATATCCAGCATCTGCTGTGTTTTTTTTTAAGTTTCAATGTCACATATGTGTTGGATTAAAAATTCAACATCTTACTGATCATTCAAAGAATGCTTGCTGTCCATTACACTGAGCAGACTGTGGGTAACATAGCAAAACCGGACATAAAATAATTCAAATATAAAACATTTGAATCTACGCATAAGATTGAGGAGTCAAGAACTTATATAAACACTATTTCAAATTAATGATGACATAAGAGTTCCATGGGAGGATCTTGGCAATTTCTGGCCCAACTCTCAGCTTAATTGTGGTGGTGCTGTTGCATCCAGTTGATTAGAATGTCTATCTCACCAATCGCTTTAACAGCTGCAGCGTTTAATTCCATCTGCAAATGGACAGACCTGTTGGTTAGTACAGGAAACACACTCCAGACACCCCAGGCAAGGCAGCCTGCCTCCTTACTAGAGTGTCCTATTGCCTTGCTGATTGTCACAGCTTACTGAGTATGAACCTGTTGGTGAGTTTCTTCAATAGTAATACTGATTTCGTTGGAAAGCAGTGTGAGACATTCCCAAGAGTTGTGAAATATTCATACTAGTGTCCTTTCCCTTTTAATTCTTTTACTTTCAGCACAGAAACAGCCCCTTCAGCCCATCTTCTCATGCTACACTGTTATTCTGCCTAGTCCCAATGACCCATATATGGATCAGAGCCCTCCGTACCCCTCCCATCCATTTACTGATCCAAACCTCTCAAGTGTTGAAATGAAACTCCATCCACCATGTCTGCTGCCATCTCATTCCACACTCACACCATCCTCCGACTGAAGGAATTCCCCTCAGGTCCTCCTCAAATATTTCATCTTTCACACTCAATGTATGACCTCTTCTTCTTGTCTCACCCAACCTCAGCCTCCTTATATTTACCCTGTCTATACCCCTCATAATTGTGCATTATCACAGACATTATATTACAGAAAAAATTCAGTTAAGACATAATAATTACTGGAAGTTACAAAACAAATTTGCCTTTGCCAAGTTAATGAGATTAAGTCTCAGCAACGAACCTTTTCAAAGGTGTTGTGTATCAGTTTCATCTTCTCTCGAGTTTCTTCTCCACAATGACATTTCATCTCTTCGTGCTGCCCAGTGAAGAAGGTGAGAGTGAGTGAAGGGTCTGCCCACCAGCAAGCACCCCGAAAGTGACATTACCAGTAATAGCACAGCAACATAAAGCATGGAACAGTACAGACCCTTCAGCCCACACTGCTGTGCCAACATTTTAACCTACTCCAGGATCAATCTAACACTTCCCTTCCACATAGTCCTCATTTTTCGATCATATATGTGCCCAGCTAATTGTCTTGTAAATTTTCCTAATACATCTGCCCCTACCAGCACATTCCACACACCCACCACACTCCGTGCGAAAAGCTTAACTCCATACTTTTCTCTGTACTTTCCTCCGGTCACCTTAAAATTATGCCCCCTCATATTTACCATTTCTGCCCTGGGTTAAAGTCTCATGCTATCCACTTGCTCTATGCCTCTTGTTATCTTGTACGCGTGCATCAGGTCATGGTAAAGTCACGGGTAAAGACTCCCTCTTCATTGAGCACAAGTACACAAAACACTATCGCTACTACCATCAGGAAGAAGGTACAGGAGCCCCAGGACCCACACCACCAGGGTCAGGAACAATTATTACACCCTCAACCATCAGGCTCTTGAACCAGTGGAGATAACTTCATTCAACTTCCCTCACCCCATCACTGAACTCTTCCCACAACCGATGGATTCACTTTGAAGGACTCTTCCTCTCATGTTCTCAATACTTATTGCTTATTCATTATTTTTTACTCTTTTCCATTTGCACAGTTTGCTGCCTTTTGCTCATTGGTTATTTGTCCACTCTGTTGGGCGCAGTCTTTCGTTGATTCTATTATGGTTATTATTCTATAGATGCATTTAAGAAAATGAATCTCTGGGTTGTATATGCTGAAATAAATCTACTTTGATAATAAATTTACATTGAAGTTTGAAGTCACCTTTCATCCTCCTTCTCTGCAGGAAGGAAAATCTTATCTCACCCAAACTTTCCTCAGAAGACATGCTCCCTAATTCAGGCATCATCCTGGTAAATCTCCTCTGCACCCTCTCGAAAGCTTCCACATCCTGTCTATAATGAGGCAACCTGAAGTTAACACAATATTCCAAATGCGCTCTGACCAGAGTTTTATCGAGTTCCATTATAGAGTTCCCAGCTCTCGAACTCAATCCCCTAATCTTACACACTAAACACCTTCTTAACAACTCTATCAGCTTGCATGGCAACCTTGAGAAATCTATGGACATGGGCTCCAAGATGTCTCTGTCCCTCCACACTGCTAAATCTCCTGCCACTCACCTTGCATTCTGCCTTAATTTCAACCTTCCAAAGAGCATCACTTCACACCTGAATGGGTTAAACTCCATCTGTCACTTCTCAGCCCATCTGATCAATATTCCATTGCAACCTATGACAACCTTCTCCACCACCCACAACTCCAGCAACCCTCCTGATATGGAACATGTGACCCTGCCCCCGAATATTAAAGAGCGTGGGGGTCGCTGTCAGTACTTACACACTGTCGCAGCAGGATCTTCATGCTGAGGAAGTAGTTGGCCAGGCTGCTGGTCCTCCTCTCGATGAGGGGGCTGGATGGGGTGTGGTGCTTGAACACTGTCTCCACGTAGAACCTCAGCATGTGGCGCAGGAAACAGCAGCTCTCCTGTGCCTGGGGTGGGGAAGACAAATGGGGTTAGGGAGCTGAAATCTCAGTCATTCCAACGTCTAACGATGTGCTGCAGGAGATGATAACCCAGTGCCAACATCGTGAAGCAGATGACGCCTCGATCACAGGGAGAAGGAATGGCGGGTGAACAGGTACTAAAGGTACAGCCAGACAATACACACCTGGATGCTGTGGAATATAGATCTGCTCAGAACCCTGATGTCGTCCGCTTCATCTTCAGCTTGCTGTCGAGGCAAAATTGGAGCTGGTGATTAGCTTTCCCGATGTACAACGGGTAACCGTCCACAGAACCCAGAACAGTGCAGGTTGAGGCTGTTCGGCCCACAACGTCAGGATGACAAAGTAAACTAAATCCCATCTGTCTGTACATGATTTTATCCCTCCGTTCCTGTACATCCCCTCAGACCGTAAGATCTCTGAACTCTCGACCACAACCCAGGTCTCATCTCGCTGTTGCTGTTATACTGATTACTTTAACTTGTGTAGTGAATGAATCTATTATTTGATAATTTATCTGTAGTAATATTACTTTATGTGTATGTCTGTGTACACCTTTGTTAGGAGAAACGTTGTTTCATTTGATAGTATACATGAGTATAGGATTGAATCAGAATAAACTGAACTTGGAGTACATACAGTTTACACAAATGAGACCGAACCAAAGTTTAATGCAACTGAAACATGCCTTCCTGACTTTTATACTGGGCGCCCCGACCGATGAAGACAAGCGTGTCCCGGCCTTCCTGCCCACGCCATCTACCCGAGTCGCCAGTTCAGTACAAGAGCAGGCGGTGGAGGACCGCTCCTACTTACTATTGCCTGCTTGATCTCCAGGAAGGCTTGCTGGATCTCAGTCATGCTGGCCGTCAGCGTGCACTGGCCGAAGGTCAGGCTCCTTCCGTGCACAGTCACAGCCCAGAGCTGGCAACTGAGCAAGGCAGCCAGGGTGTAGGCAGCGCCGAGAGTCCGCATGGCGAAGCAGCGAGGAACCTGCAACAGAGACGGGACACGGCCCGGTCAGTGTCTGAGCGAGGCGTCGGGCAGATAGCAGGAGCCACTCGCCCCGGCCACTGGCATCACAGAGACCTCAACTCCACCGGCTTCACCGCCGAGCCTGGAGCGGTCCGTGTGCGCTCTGAACGCCATGGTGAACCCGAGATTCTGCGGGTGCTGGAGATCCAGAGCCATACACACTGAGTGCTGGAGGATCTCAGCAGACGGGCAGCATCTATGGAGGGGAATAAACACTACACTGTCGCTGTTACCCTTCGTTCAGCATTCTGAAGGTGTTTCCCCTCGTTCTACCTCAATGCACCGTGTGAACAGCGAGCAAGACAAGTTTTTCACTGTATCTCAGTACCTGTGATCATAATAAACCAATCCCAGTTCCAGTCCAAACACAATCCCACCCCAGAAACAGCCAAATCACAGCTCAAATATCATCGGGTCACATCCCTCCGGACCCGACGTGCGCCGAATTCTCGGCTTCTATCCCGTTCCCCACCCTCTGGCTCACATGTTAAAGATGAGGATGGGAGAACGAGGTTAGTTTGAAAAATGCCGGAAAATCCGCGACGCAGTGCACTGGAATATAAATAGAGAAAACGCTGGAAAGACTGAGCGAGTCGGGCAGAGTCTGCAGGGAGAGAAGCTGAGGATGATTCTAACGGTGCCCGAGAGGCGGGGAGCGGGACTCGAACTCGCGGCCAGGTGCACCCTACCTGAAGTCTCGGAAGCGGCTGTCGTGCTCTGCTGAGCTGGTGTGCCGGGCTACTGAGGACGGGCTCCTTAAATACCCGTGTGGAGGAGCGGGGATCTCTGCTGATGTCCCCACAACTGCCTGCTCCCTCCGGACACACATTTCACTTCCTCACTCATTTGCATAATTCCATTCTGCTCACCTGGCCCGTTTACAGCAACTCCTCAAACATTTCCCTTTCCTTCCTTTACCACATTTGCCAGAGGCTGGGGGCAGGTTTGACACAATCTGTGTGGGTGGAGACCTCCAGCTGTGGCTTGCTGGTCAGTTATGTCTCTTCTCCCAGCTGTGCCCCTTTAGCCAGCTCTTTATCCTTGTCTAGTTGAGTATATTTGACCAGCTGTGCACCTTTGTCCAGATGTTTCTCTTTGGTTACCTGTGCACTTTGCCTAACTGTTCTCCTTTGATCTGCTAGGTATTTTTGCACAGGTGTGTTTCCTTGTCCTTCTGTGTGCCTTTGTGCAGAGGTGTACCTCTGGCCAGCTGTGCATCCATGTCCAGCTGTGTATTCTTGTCCAGTTGTGTATCTTTTTTTGAAATCTGTATATCTTTCACCAGTTGTGTATCTGTCGTCTGCCAGGTCTCTCTGGACAATTGCAGATCTCTTCCCATCCGTGCTTCTTTTGTCCATCTGCTTCCCTGCAAGGACTGAGGATCAATCTTATTCCCCGGATACATTGACAGGAGGAGGAATTTGCCTCAGTGTGTTGGTCAGGATGTAACGTGCTACACAAAACAACAACATTCAACCATGATAAAGAGTAAAGAATCCTATAAAATTAAAGTTAGAGGGTACAGTCTGGATATGGAATAAGATGTCCATAAGCACATAAATAGCAACATATCGTTAGAATGTAAATAGCATTATACAATGTTCTGTCCAGCTGTTTACTTTCGCCAGCTGTTCACTTCTGCCCCCTGTTTATTTTCCCCAACCGTTTCCCTCTATCCAGCTGTTTCTCTTTCCCCAGATGTTATCCTTGGTCCAGCTGCTTATATTTGTCCAGCTGTTTCCCTTTGGACAGTTGTTCCTCTTTCCCCAGATGTTACCCTCTGTCCAGCTCCTTTCCTCTGGACAATTGTTACCCTTTCCCCAGTTGTTATCCTTTGTCCAGCTGCTTCCATTTGTCCAGCTGTTTCCTTTTGATCATTTGCATCACTGGACGAAACAGTCAGTGCAGAGATCACCTGTGGCCATTTCTCTCCATGAATACAAAACTGTGGAAACGTCTTAGGCATTTATATTTAGCGAGGGTACTGCAACTTTCGCACGGTACTGTACTAGTCAACGTGGATCTGAGAGCGAGTTTGTTAACCTGGCAGGAGCAAACGGTGTTGGAGATGGTGAGGGTGGAGTGCTGAAGGAAGGATGTGAGGCACGTGGAAGAGAAGGAGAGGCAAATGCAGAGGGTCACAAGGGTGCAGACGCACCCAGCCCTGAGACAGCAGGCAAGGTCATTTGATTCCAGACAATTGGTTTATGAATCATTACAGAATGTCTTTCTGGTGCTTCCCACTCCTTTCCCTTTCCCTTCCCTTTTGCCTCCCCTTCCCTGCCCCCTTCCCACTCTCAGTCCGTAATGAGGACCCATACCAGAATCAGATTTATCATTACATAGAAAACCTACAGCACAATACAGGCCCTTCGGCCCACAAAGCTGTGCCGAACATGTCTCTGCCTTAGAAATTACTAGGGTTACGCATAGCCCTCCATTTTTCCCCAAGGATCCATCCAGGAAACTCTTAAAAAACCCTATTGTGTCTGCCTCCACCACCGTTGCCAGCAGCCCATTCCACGCACTCACCACTCTCTGCAAAAACACTTACCCCTGACATCTTCTCTGTACCTACTTCCAAAGCACCTTAAAACTATGCCCTTCATGCTACCCATTTCAGCCCTGGGAAAAAGCCTCTGACTATCCACACCATCAATACCTCTCATCGTCTGGAACACCTCTGTCAGGTTACCTCTCATCCTCCGCCACTCCAAGGAGAAAAGGCCGAGTTCACTCTACCTATTCTCATAAAGCATGCTCTCCAATCCAGACAGCATGCTTGTAAATCTCCTCTGCACCCTTTCTATGGTTTCCACATCCTTCCTGCAGTGAGGCGACCAGAACTGAGCACAGTACTCCAAGTGGGGACTGACCAGGGTCCTGTATATCTGCAACATTACCTCTCAGCTCCTAAACTCAATTACATGATTGATGAAGGCCAATACACCGTATGCCATCTTAACCACAGAGTCAACATACGCAGCAGCTTTGAATGTCCTATAGACTCGGACCCCAAGATCCCTCTGATCCTCCACACTGCCAAGAGTCTTCCCATTTATGCTATATTCTGCAATGTATTTGACCTACCAAAATGAACCATTTCACATCAATCTGGCTTGAACTTCATCTGCCACTTCTCAGCCATTTTGCATCCTATCAACGTCCCGCTGTAACTTCTGACAGCCCTCCACACTATCCACAACACCCCCAACCTTTGTGTCATCAGCAAATTTTCTAACCCATCCCTCCACTTCCTCATCCAGGTCATTTATAAAAATCATAAAGAGTCGGGGTCCCAGAGCAGAACCCTGAGGCACACCACTGGTCACCGGCCTCCATGCAGAAAATGACCTGTCTACAACCACCCTTTGCCTTCGGTGGGCATGCCAGTTCTGGATCCACAAAGCAATGTTCCCTTCAGATTAGAGCTGTGGGTGGCGACACAATTTATATCGGGAGTAAAGGAGGGGGTTAGTACACACGCCTGAGGGGCTCCTGTGTTGAGAGTCAGAGGGGTAGAGGTGAGGGAGCCCACTCTTACCACCTGCCTACGATCTGACAGGAAGTCCAGGAATTCTAGGGTCCAGTTTGGGTGGTAGCAAGCTGCAGATGTAATACTTGACCAGCCTCTCAAAGCATTAGTTTATTATTAAGGTGAGTGAGACAGGACGCCAGTCATTCAAGCATGTTACCCTAGACTTTATTGGTAGAGGGACAATGGTGGATAATTTGAAGCAGGAGGGCACTCTACACTGGGAGAGGGAGATTGAAAATGTCTGTAAACACACCTGCCAGTTGTGCTGCACATATCCTGAGAACTCGCCCTGGGAGGTTATCTGGTCCCGCTGCCTTGTGACTCTCCACTCATTGGAAGCATCTGCATACCTCAGCCTCAGAGATGACCAGGTCGTAGCGGTGGCTATCCTCGGGGGCTCAGAGTTAGCGACATCAAGCCAAGCGTAAAAGTGATTGAGCTCATCTGAGAGAGAGGCCGTGATGTTGGTAGCACCGCTACGTTTGGCTTTGAAGTCTGCGATGGTATGCAACCCTCGCCTGTATTCACATGGGCTATTCATTGTGAATCTTGTCCCTTATTCCACCGAGATGTAACACTGAGCGTCACAGGAAGTCATTCCTACCTGTGGCCATCAAACTTTACAACTCCTCCCAAGGAATGTCAGACACCCTGAGACAATAGGCTGGTCCTGGACTTATTTCCACTTGGCATGGTTAAATGAATATTTTTAAATTATTTATGGTTTTATATTGTTATATTTCTTCTCTATTCTTGGTTGGTGTGGCTGTAACGACACCCAATTTCCCTCGGGATTAAATAAAGTATGTCCGTCTGTCTGTCTGTATTGTTGTTGCGCAGCCTTGATTGCTTTGCGCAGATCGTAGCTGCTTTTCTTGAACTCTTGCTGATTGCCAGCAATGTAAGCTCTTTGAAACCAAATCCCTAGAAAGAGGTGAAATGGTCGGTTGAAGTTGAATCTTGTGGCTAGACTTATGAAACTGCAAGGCGAGAAAGACCCCGATGGGAGTTACATACAGGCCTCCAAACAGTAACCAGGATGTGGGGTGTAATTACAAGAGATGCTTTTTAGAGCAACTTGTGGTTGAGCCCACTAGGCGAAAGGCAATTCTGGATTGGGCGCTGTATAATGAGCCAGAATTTATTAGTGTGCTAAAGGTAAAGAAAACCTTAGGAGACAGTGATCATAATATAATAGAATTCACCCTGCAGTTTGAAAGGGAGAAGATAAAGTCAGGTGTATCAGTATTACAGTGGAGTAAAGGGAATTACAGAAGCATGAGAGAGGAAATGGCCAAAGTTTATTGGAAGGGGATATGAGCAGGGACGATGGCAGAGGCAGAGGATGGATATATCTGATAGATGAATGTATTGTAAGGTGAGGATGAGGCAACTGTGGATGACAAATGAAGTTGAAGACAGCATGAAAGGAAAAGATATGACATATAATCGAGCAAACCCAGCCAGTGGACTCTGATTCAGTTACAGACACACAGACACTGTGCCTTCGACAAATGCAGAGATATGCAGACCCATGCCATTGATGAATTATTTCATTGTGACATTGAGTTTGGAGAAGCCCAAACATCATAATTGATTGCAGAACATACCATTAACATCCAGTATTCTTGAACTTCTGGATGAAGTCCGGATGCTGGAAATTCTCCAGAATAGCTTCTTCCCCTACACCATCAGGTTTACGAACGGACAATAAACCCATGAGCACTACCTCACTGTTTATTTTCTTTTTGCACTACTTAATTAATTTACTTACTGTATATGTTTTTATTGCAATTTCTAGGTATTTAACTGATGCATTGCTTCTGCAAGACAACATATTTCAGGACATAAGCCAGTGATATTCAATCTGATTCTGTTTCGGACCCAGTGTTTGACGGACTGTGGAATTGTGGGAACATTCTCAATATTAACACCCTGGATCTGGGAGTTACAGCAACAGAAGAAATGACAAATTTGCAATGATAATTCAGCAAGAAACACGCATGGCAATAAAAACATGTCAGTGAGGTTTAGTTGGCTAATTATGAGGTTACGTCAGGTGTTCTTGGATAGCTGAGTGACAAATCTGTTCCCTGCCCTTGGCAAGTTGGAAAACAGTGTCTTCCACCAATTTCAGCACGACAATTTCCTGTCATGTGACAACAAAATCTTCTCCAGCAGGTACTATGTCATCAAGGGATAATTTGCCTTTTTATTTTTTAATTCTTGCAGCATTACCAGTAAACGGTTAAGGCCATTTCCCATTTCCTTGAGAATTTATCATTGACCCTTCCTACAGCACATTATAAACCTCATTTCTTCCTTCCTGTAAGAGGTGCTGTGGGCAGATGTGATTTCCATGACAATGTGCGACACTGCAAGCGATTTCCAAACGTCCTGTATTTCCGAAATGCCACTCAACACCCCCTGATACTCTGTAGATGAGATTGGGATTGTGATATGGAAAATACGGTAGCAGGTTTGTACACAGCTGAGTCCCTGCACTGTTCCTGAATGAAGGATACATGTCACACCTGGATTGCTGCCCTGACTGCTCTTTGGATTAGAGCTGTGGGATTTTTTATATCCAGCTAGGAAAGCTGCTGTATCCTCTGTTTAAGTAATCTAAATTAATTTTTACACCCCCAGATGACAGATGCCTTCTCTGAATTGTTAACATTAAATTAGATTGGCTCTATTTGTCACTTGTGCATCGAAGTGTACAGTGAAATGCATGGTTGGTGTCAACGACCAACATGGTCGAGGATGTACTGAGGGCACAGTGTCACCATGTTTCCAGTGCCAACATAGAATGCCCACGACTTAGCAACCCTTTGGAATGTGGGAGGGAACCGGGGCACCCGGAGGAAACTCACACATCCATGGGGAGAACATAAAACTTCTAACAGACTGTGGCGAGAATTGAACCCCGACGATCGGTCACTGGTGGTGCAAAGCGTTACGTTAACGCGATGCTACCGTGCCACTCCAAGGCTTGGTACTGTAGACAAGGTCACATTCTAAAGTTCTGAGGAGATTGCACCTGGCAGGTCCATCGTGGAGCGTTGACAGAATCATTTGCTTCAACAAATCACTTCTTCCACTGACGGTACAAAACAACAAAGGGGTGACAACAGATGCTGGAATCTGGAGCAACGACAACCATCACCCACACACACCTCTACTGTGCACTGTGAGGAGAGGTCGGATGAACTAGGGTTGTTTTCTGAGGAGCGTGGGCAGTTGAGGGGAGAACTGATAGAACTTGATAAGTTTATGGAAGTCACAGAGTAAATACCTGGCATCTATTTGCCAGGATCAATATGTCTAATACTAGAGGGGATGTGTGGACCACTTATACCCTGGTCTCTACCCCTTGACCTCTTTGGCCTGGGTGACCCTACCAAGCACCAAAGCATAGGGCCCTGACTCCAGCCAGCGTAGTTCTCCTGTAGCGATGTACTACGTACAGAGCTAGAGACAACGACACACAGTCGGTAAGTCATTTGGAGACTAGTTTAATCAAACTTCACGGTGCTGGCTTTTAATCCCTAGTTCCCACCCTCTCCGGGCGGAGATGGCATCAGAGGTGCATTACCAAAGTCTCTCCCCGCGCGCGGTCTATCTGTGAGCCGGTTCGCCTGCGCGGGAAGTGGGTCGCCACTCTCCGGGTCATTGAGGCACAGAAGCCTCCAAACCCTACGACAAGTTAGTAGTCCTTCTGGAGGTGTTCAGTTCTGGTTGTCCCATTATAGGAAGGATGTGGCAGCTTTAGAGAGGGTGAAGAGGAGTTTTACTGCACAGATTGGGTCCTGCTTGGTGGTACAATAATATCATTACCGGACTCCGGAGCGAAGGTTCCTGAGTTCAAATCCAAGTCGTGCTGAGTGTCGAGCTAGCAACTCGGCCTGGTCAAAACAAGAATAGTTTGCTACGGAAACACCGTCATGACAGTGCCCTGATAACTACACTGCCGAGTTGAAGGCTAGTCCTCTTCTTTTTCTGCACGTTTTGGAGAGAAAGTCTTTTGTACGAGGCAAGTGTTGGATGGATTTTAGAGTGGGATAAAAGGTTGGCACAATATCATTGTCTGAAAGGCCTGTACTGTGCTGTAGTGTTCTGTGTGTTATGTTCCATAATGTGGATTTTCTATTTATTTATTATTGAGCGGTAATGTAGTGCAGCAATTAGCGTGACACTATTCCATCACCAGTTACCCAGGTTCAATTCCCACCCCTGTCTGTAGGCGTAGTGGGCAGTGGGACCTGCTGCTTGTGCATGGGAGGGGGCTTCGAGTCTGAACATTTTCTGTCATTCGTTCTTTGGGCTTTTTTCTGTTTTGTGGATGTCTGCAAATTCTAAGAATTTCAGGCTGTGTACTGCTTAAGTTCTCTGATATTAAACTGAACCGTTTAACTGTTGAACATATGACGATATTAAACCAATGACTAAATATAAAGTGTCTTGTTGAAAAATACTAAACAACACAGAGATTTGAAAAATGAACACCACTTTATTTCAATATGAACATCACAAACTGTAACGTGTTGAAGTCTGAAACAATATGTTTATGTTGACAGTTACTGACTGCAGCAACCTGACGGATAATAAGCAGTACAACATGTACTTACTGGGTGCTACTCACGTGGAGACATGAGATACAATATGTTAAACGCGTTCTTGCAAACTAAATATGGAGCGTCTGCAGAAATCAATATCCATTACAATCAGTATCAATACATGTGAGAAATGCAGGGTCAAAGACCCTTCCGCAGTTCCATTAAATAATTAACTTAGATTCTCGTTCCGCAGATGCTGACTGACCTGCTGAGAGTTTTCTGCATTTTTTACATTTTTACTTCAGATGTCTATTTTAAAATTTTTTAAAATTTAAAATTAAAAAAAAATTAAAATACTATATTAAGACATTTTTAAATTAAAAAATATATTTTTTTAAAATTCTATGTCACAAATTTGTTGCATTAAAAATTCAACATCTTACTGATCATTCAAAGAATGCTTGCTGTCCATTACACTGAGCACATTACAATGTGCAGTCTGTAGGTAACGTAGCAAAACCGGACATAAAATAATTCAAATGTAAAACATTTGAATCTACCCATAAGACTGGGGAGTGAAGAACTTACAAAAACTATTTCAAATTAATGATTACATCAGAGTTCCATGGGAGGATCTTGGCAATTTCTGGCCCAACTCTCAGCTTAATTGTGGTGGTGCTGTTGCATCCAGTTGATTAGAATGTCTATCTCACCAATCGCTTTAACAGCTGCAGCGTTTAATTCCATCTGCAAATGGACAGACCTGTTGGTTAGTACAGGAAACACACTCCAGACACCCCAGGCAAGGCAGCCTGCCTCCTTACTAGAGTGTCCTATTGCCTTGCTGATTGTCACAGCTTACTGGGTATGAACCTGTTGGTGAGTTTTTAAATTAGTAATATTGAATTATTTGTGAATTAGTGTGGGGCATTCCAAAAGAGGTGTAAAAGTTTCAAACTAGTGTCCTTTCTATTTTCATATATTTTTTCATCAGCACAGAAACAGGTCCTTCAGTCCATCTAGTCTATGCCAAACCGCTATTCTGCCTAGTCCCAACCATGGCCCATGGCCCTCTATACCCCTCCCATCTATGTACCCATTCAAACTTCTCTTAAATGTTGAAATCAGACCCACATCCACCATTTCTGCTGCCATCTCATTCCACACTCACACTATCCTCTGAGTGAAGAGGTTCCCCTCAAGTTCAGAAACAGACTCGGGTTTCTTATCACCGGCATGTGACGTGAAATTTGTTAACATTCACCTTTCACCCTTAACCCATGACCTCTAGTTCTAGTCTCACATAACCTCAGTCTGCTTGTATTTACCCTATCTATACCCCTCATAATTGTCTATTACCACAGAGAGACATTATATCACAAAAACAGTTCAGTGTAAAATATAATAATTACTAAAAGTTACAAAACAAAATTTCCTTTGCTATGTTAATGAGAACAAGTGACAGCAACGAACCTTTTCAAAGGTGTTGTGTATCAGTTTTATCTTCTCTCGAGTTTCTTCTCCACAATGACATTTCATCTCTTCGTGCTGTCCAGTGAAGAAGGTGAGAGTGAGTGAAGGGTCTGCCCACCAGCAAGCACCCCGAAAACAGCAATACTAGAAATAGCAACATATAGCATAGAACGTAGAACACTTACAGGCCCTTCAGCCCACACTGCTGTGCCGACTTTTTAACCTATTCCAAGATCAATCTAACCATTCCCTGCCATATAACCCTCCTACTTTCGATCATATGTGTGTCTAGCTAATTAAATTTTCCTAATGCATCTGCCTCGACCACATCTCTGGCAGTGTGTTCCACACACCCACCACTCTCAGTGTAAAAAACACACCTCTGATTTCCTTCTATACTTACCTCTTAAAATTATCTGCCATCGTATTTGCCATTTCTGCCCTGGGGTAAAGTCTTGGGCTATCTACTTGATCATTGCCTCTGATCATCTCGTACATATCTATCAAGTCATGGTAAAGTCAGGGGTAAAGAGCACATCGACATGGAGTGCTGTCGCAGGAAAGCAGCATCCATCATCAGGGATCCCACCACACAGACTATGCTCTCTTCTCACTGCAGCCTCAAGGAGGAAGGTACAGGAGCCTGAGGAGTCACACCACCAGGTTCAGGAACATTTATCCCCCCTCAGTTCTCAGGCTCTTGAATGAGTGAGTGGGAGTAACTTCATTCAACTTCACTTGCTCCCTCACTGAACTGTTCCCACAACCTATGGACTCACTTTCAAGGACCCATGTTCTCAATATTTATCACTTATTATTATTATTATTATTATTATTTTTTCTTTTTGTATTTGCTCAATGGTTGTTTGATTCTATTATGGTTCTTTGATTTACTGAGTATGCCCATAAGAAAATATATCTCAGGGTTGTATATGGAGAATTATATGTATTTGGATAATAAATTTACTTGAAAGCTTGAAGTGTCCTCTCATCCTCCTTCTCTTCAAAGAGAAAAGCCCTAGCTCACTCAAAATGTCCTTATTAGACATGTTCTCTAATCCAGGCAGCATCCTAGTAAATCTCCTCTGCACCCTCTCAAAAGCTTCCACATCCTTTCTATAATGAGGCAACCAGAAATCAGCACAATATTCCAAATGTGCTCTGACCCCAGTTTTATCACGGTGCAGCATTATAGAGTACCCAGCTCTCGAACTCAATCCCCTAAACTAACACACCAAACACCTTCTTAACAACTCTATCAGCTTGCATGGCAACCTTGAGAAATCTATGGACATGGGCTCCAAGATGTCTCTGTCCCTCCACACTGCTAAATCTCCTGCCACTCACCTTGCATTCTGCCTTAATTTCAACCTTCCAAAGAGCATCACCTCACACCTGAATGGGTTAAACTCCTTTTGTCACTTCTCAGCCCATCAGATCAATATTCCATTGCAATCTATGACAACCTTCTCCACCTCCCACAACTCCAGCAACCCTCCTGATATGGAACATGTGACCCTGCCCCCGAATATTAAAGAGCGTGGGGGTCGCTGTCAGTACTTACACACTGTCGCAGCAGGATCTTCATGCTGAGGAAGTAGTTGGCCAGGCTGCTGGTCCTCCTCTCGATGAGGGGGCTGGATGGGGTGTGGTGCTTGAACACTGTCTCCACGTAGAACCTCAGCATGTGGCGCAGGAAACAGCAGCTCTCCTGTGCCTGGGGTGGGGAAGACAAATGGGGTTAGGGAGCTGAAATCTCAGTCATTCCAACGTCTAACGATGTGCTGCAGGAGATGATAACCCAGTGCCAACATCGTGAAGCAGAAGACGCCTCGGTCACGGGGAGAAGGAATGGCGGGTGAACAGGTACTAAAGGTACAGCCAGATAATACACACCTGGATGCTGTGGAATATAGATCTGCTCAGAACCCTGATGTCGTCCGCTTCATCTTCAGCTTGCTGTCGAGGCAAAATTGGAGCTGGTGATTAGCTTTCCCGATGTACAACGGGTAACCGTCCACAGAACCCAGAACAGTACAGGCTGAGGTTGTTCGGCCCACAACGTCAGGATGACAAAGTAAACTAAATCCCATCTGTCTGTACCTGATCTTTAACCCTCCGTTCCTGTACATACCCTCATTCCGTAAGATCTCTGAACTCTTGACCACAACCCAGGTCTCATCTCGCTGTAGCTGTTATACTGATTACTTTAACTTGTGTAGTGAATGAATCTATTATTTGATAATTTATCTGTAGTAATATTACTTTATGTGTATGTCTGTGTACACCATTGGAGAAACGTTGTTTCATTTGATAGTATACATGAGTATAGGGTAGAATGAGAATAAACTGAACTTGGAGTACATACAGTTTACACAAATGAGACCGAACCAAAGCTTTATGCAACTGAAACATGCCTTCCTGACTTTTCTACTGGGCGCCCCGACCGATGAAGACAAGCGTGTCCCGGCCTTCCTGCCCACGCCATCTACCCGAGTCGCCAGTTCAGTACAAGAGCAGGCGGTGGAGGACCGCTCCTACTTACTATTGCCTGCTTGATCTCCAGGAAGGCTTGCTGGATCTCAGTCATGCTGGCCGTCAGCGTGCACTGGCCGAAGGTCAGGCTCCTTCCGTGCACAGTCACAGCCCAGAGCTGGCAACTGAGCAAGGCAGCCAGGGTGTAGGCAGCGCCGAGAGTCCGCATGGCGAAGCAGCGAGGAACCTGCAACAGAGACGGGACACGGCCCGGTCAGTGTCTGAGCGAGGCGTCGGGCAGATAGCAGAAGCCCCTCGCCCCGGCCACTGGCATCACAGAGACCTCAACTCCACCGGCTTCACCGCCGAGCCTGGAGCGGTCCGTGTGCGCTCTGAACGCCATGGTGAACCCGAGATTCTGCGGGTGCTGGAGATCCAGAGCCATACACACTGAGTGCTGGAGGATCTCAGCAGACGGGCAGCATCTATGGAGGGGAATAAACATTACACTGTCGCTGTTACCCTTCGTTCTGCATTCTGAAGGTGTTTCCCCTCGTTCTACCTCAATGCACCGTGTGAACAGCGAGCAAGTCAAGTTTTTCACTGTACCTCAGTACCTGTGATCATAATAAACCAATCCCAGTTCCAGTCCAAACACAATCCCACCCCAGAAACAGCCAAATCACAGCTCAAATATCATCGGGTCACATCCCTCCGGACCCGACGTGCGCCGAATTCTCGGCTTCTATCCCGTTCCCCACCCTCTGGCTCACATGTTAAAGATGAGGATGGGAGAACGAGGTTAGTTTGAAAAATGCCGGAAAATCCGCGACGCAGTGCACTGGAATATAAATAGAGAAAACGCTGGAAAGACTGAGCGAGTCGGGCAGAGTCTGCAGGGAGAGAAGCTGAGGATGATTCTAACGGTGCCCGAGAGGCGGGGAGCGGGACTCGAACTCGCGGCCAGGTGCACCCTACCTGAAGTCTCGGAAGCGACTGTCGTGCTCTGCTGAGCTGGTGTGCCGGGCTACTGAGGACGGGCTCCTTAAATACCCGTGTGGAGGAGCGGGGATCTCTGCTGATGTCCCCACAACTGCCTGCTCCCTCCGGACACACATTTCACTTCCTCACTCATTTGCATAATTCCATTCTGCTCACCTGGCCCGTTTACAGCAACTCCTCCTCAAACATTTCCCTTTCCTTCCTTTACCACATTTGCCAGAGGCTGGGGGCAGGTTTGACACAATCTGTGTGGGTGGAGACCTCCAGCTGTGGCTTGCTGGTCAGTTATGGCTCTTCTCCCAGCTGTGCCCCTTTAGCCAGCTCTTTATCCTTGTCTAGTTGAGTATATTTGACCAGCTGTGCACCTTTTTCCCAGCTGTACACTTCTGCCCAACTTTGTCCAGATGTGTATCTGTCATCTTCCGTGTTTCTCTGGACAGTTGCAGATCTCTTCCCGTCTCTGTTTTTCATTTCTCCATCTGTTTCCCTCTGTTTATCTGTTTATCTTCAACAATAAAAGGGGAAACTTTATTCACCATATACATTGACATGTGTTAGGAATTTATAGGTGTGTAACATGCATCAAAAACAAAAACACTCAAAAGTTATAAGGAGTGAAGAATTACATAAAATAAAGTTAGAGGTTAAAATACAGATGTAGAATAAAATGTGCATAAATACATCAATGTTATCATATATCTAAGTATTTCATCTATCTGTTCCTTCAGCCAACTGTTTCCTTTGGCCAGCTGAGGCTTCCGGCTGTTTCCCTTTGTACAGCTGATTCCATTTGTCCAGCTGTTCCCCTTGTCCAGCTGTTCCATCTTGACACCCATTTTTTCCCCAGTTGTAACCCTTTTTCCAGATATTCCCTATGATCAGCTGTTTCCCCTTGTCCAGCTGTTTCTCTTTGACCAGCTGTCTACCCGCTCTTTCTCATTGGCTGGCTGACCTTTGTCCCCAGCCACTTCCTGTCACAGTGTCTCAGGTCAGAGACTGTTTATTTGAATCCCTCTGCAGAGATTTCAGTGCTGACGGAATGTGGCACTATGATGGGATCTGGGCTGTGTCAGCTGTTCTCTGGCACACCAGCTGTTTGCAAGGACACCAAACTGTTCCCCAGGACAACAATTGTTCCCCAGGATACCAGCTGTCCTCCAAGACACCAGCTGTTCTCCAAGACACTAGCTGTTCCCTGGCACACCAGCTGTTCTCCAAGACACCAGCTGTTCTCCAAGACACCAGCTGTTTGCAAGGACACCAGCTGTTCCCCAGGACACCAACGGTTATCCAGGACACCAATTGTCCCCCAGGATACCAGCTGTCCTCCAAGACACCAGCTGTTCCCTGGCACACCAGCTGTTTGCAAGGACACCAGCTGTTCTCCAAGACACCAGCTGTTTGCAAGGACACCAGCTGTTCCCCAGGACACCAGCTGTTCCCAAGATACCCGCTATTCTCTAAGACCACAGCCATGGCTTCAAACATTTGTAAGTGCACATTCTCTTAAAGAAAAGAGGTTGATAGATGTCTACAAGAAGATAAAAAATATAGATAAAGTGGACAAGCGGGGAGTTGTTCCCAGGATGAAAATGGCTAGTACAAGAGGGCATAATTTTAAGATGATTGGAGGGAAGTATTGGGGGAAATGACTAAAGTAGGTTTTTTAAAGGGAGAATGGTGAGTATGTGAGCACGCTGTCAGGGTGGTGGTAGAGGCAAAAACATTAGGGACACAAAAAACTATTAGATAGGCTCGTGGATGATAGAAAATGGAGTGCTATGTGAGTAGTGGAGTAGGTTAAAGGGTCAGCACAACATTGTGGGCTAAAGGGCCTGTACTGTGCTGTACTGTTCTATGAAACCTTTTCCCTGAAATAAAGAATTATGCTTTGCAGAGCAAATACTTTTCTGCACTTTGAGAGCTGTAGCGTTCAAGCTGATAACCAAGTTTTTTTGAGCTGTCAGTGGTTCCTGCTTATCCGGCATCACAAGTCATCATGGTCGTGTGGCGGTTAGAGCAACGCTGTCGCACCTCGGAGAGCTGGAGTTCGGAGTTCAATTCCGCCTTTCTCCGTAAGGAGTTTATACGTTCTCCCCGTGATTGCGTGGCTTTCCTCTGGGTGCTCTGCTTTCTTCCCATTGTACAAAGACGTACAGGTTAATTGGTCATTGTAAATTATCCTGTGACAAGGCTAGGTTTAAGTAGGAGTGTCGCTGGACAGTGAGGCTTATTGGGCTAGAAGGGCCTGTTCCATACTGTATCTCTAAATAAAAATGATTAAAATCACAATCTATTGTGATTATATTCTATTACAGAACCTCTGTCCTTTCCAAGTACCTGTCACGGTGTCATATATGAAGCACCAGTAATGTTATACTGTTTACTTTTCGACCTGTGTCATAATTGCACCTTATTCAATTCAAGTTCAAGTTTAATTGTCATTCAGCCATACATGAATATCTATGAATAGAGACAAACGAGACGGTGTTACTCCGGGGCCAAGATGTAAAACACAGCAGCAACAGTCACACACAACCACAGGGTACATGTAGCACATATGAGATATCAATAAAGCAGAGCCACACACAAAAATATAGTTCAGTTCCCTGAGTCCATGAATGCAAAAGTCTGCAGTCAAACTCAATATTGCTTGCCTTCTGTCAAGTGAACACTGTGGGGCGGAGAGGATCTGCATCGACTCCACTTTGGATGCTGTGCAGTGTCACATCCAGCAGTCCAACGGAGAGCCTCGACTCCGACACCTCTCTCTTAGGTGGTTGTAAGCAGGCAAAACAAGAAGCTTGGGGCCTCATCCCCGCTACGACAGCTCGCCCTGCTGTCTTCCCCCATTGTCCGCCAACAAATCGGAGAATCGGACTTGCAGCATTCCCCATCAACAATGTCCAACAGGGTCTTGCAATCACAAAGGAAGCCACTAAGGCAGGTGTGGGCAAACTTTTTGACTTGAGGGCCACAAAGGGTTTTAAAATTTGACAGGGGGGCCGGACCAGGAGCAGATGGATGGAGTGTTTTGGTAATACACCTCATAAGAGAAAATAAAATGTCATGGGACATGTAGAAAACATGTGCTTTAATTTCAATTGAAAATGAACAAATGCTTTACAACAAAATATCTGTCTTTGAAGTCCCATGGTATTTAGCTATTTATTGAAATGACTTTTAAAACACCGAAAATTAAATGAATAAAATACAGCTTTTTTTAATAGTAACAGTTATTACTTTAAAGCACTGAAAATTCTGTTATCCTTCAAGATATTATCATCATCACTCTCCTCCTGCCTGTCTTTATTTCAAAAACAGTAGGAGATGCAGGTCTACTTGTCCTGCTCCTTCTTATTCAATTGTCCCCTGTGCCAAAACTCAACAACGACCAGCACAAGGACGGAACAGTGACAGCGCGCCAGTATGCGGAGCGCATTATTTGATCTGGAGCGCATTTTTTATTTTGAGAACGTACGTGCATCTGCGCACTACTCATGTCCATCACTTAACAGAAATGACATGTAACATGTAAGGCTTATTGAAAAAATATTTTCAAATGCATTTTTTACATAACACAATGAAGAAACTTATTTTTAATTTCAGTGGGAACAGTGTTGTTGGTCTCCCTTTTTAGCCAGCGCATCAAAGTCTGTATTTAGTTTTGTTGTGGCGATTCTCAGGATGGATCTGAGATGTTGGTCAGTTAACTTGGATCTGTGGCTGGCTTTGTTGATGTTCCTGACGCTGAACGCCTGTTCACACAAATAGGTCGAGCCGAACAAAGAGTAAAGCGCAAATGTGGAGTAATACGCTGCACCTCAACAAAGGTCAATGTGTAGCGGTGTGCTACATGCAGCGCTAAAATTACGACACGGAGTCGGTAACTGCAGTCGAAGAAAAAAACTTTATTCGAAATCCCCAGCCTCACTTTTAAGCCTCCCTCAACCTGCCCCCCGTGGCACAGAGGCTCCAAAGCTCTGTGCTCGCAAACCCCCGTAGGCTATCTCCCTTAGCCGGAATGCTGGCTAATTGTGAGCCGGTTTGGATGTGCCAGGAAATGGGTCGCCACAAATGTATATAGAGTGCGTCATTTATTGGGAAAACGCCAGAATTGCGGGGAAAAAACGTTAACAAGGTTTATTAATATAATTTCATCAAGTCCTGCGGGCAGGATTAAAAAGCTTAACGGGCCGCATATGGCCCGCGGGCCGTAGTTTGCCCATGCCTGCACTAAGGTGATCACTCATTGTTCGACGGCGACACTCGCCTTTGACCTCTCTCTGACGCAGGCAGCAGAGCAAACTGCTCCAAATCCAGTTCCTTCAGTTCTCCACGAACGAGCAACTCGCTGAAGGGGTGGACCGCCCCAGAGGAACACTACCTGGGTGTAAAAATCGCTCCTCACCTTTCTCTTAAGTCTCTCCCCTCTCATCTTAAATCTATGCCCTCTAGTTCTTGATCCCCAACCTGGGTAAAAGGCGATGCACATTCACCCTTTCTATGCCCCTCCATAATATCACCCTTGATTCAGAATCTGATCAGGTTTATTATCGTTGATGTACTGCACGTGATGAAACTTGGTCTAATCAGCATTATCAAGGACCTCACTCACCCCAGACATTCTCAGTTCTCCATGCTCCAATTGGGTATAAGATCCAAAAGCCTGAAAGTACACATCACCAAGCTCAAGGACGCCTTCTACCCTGCTGTTATAAGACTATTGAACAGCTCCTTAGTACGATAAGATGTAAGCTTGACCTCTCGGTCTGCCTCATTATGATGTTGCACCTTATTGTCTACCTGCACTGTACTTTCCCTGTAGCTGTAACACTTTATTCTGCATTGTTTACCATAATTTACCAATGTGCAACAATATTGTATGAAATAATACAACAGAGACTATTGTGCTATGATGTGTGATTTCCTGTTGCACTGTGTGTGCTTTGCTGTTGGAGTCCTGCTGTGTACAATTGAACTGTGGGATTTCCTACAGAACAAAACAAGGATATTTCACAAGCGTTTCTTTGCCTGGTGAAACAGTTTGAAGTGCCCCGGTTCTGGAAAAAGACAAATTGTACCATTGTATCACTAACTGGCCACTGCACAGGATCGGAAAAAGCTGCCAAAAGCTGCAAGCTCGGCCAGTTCCATCATGGGCATGAGCCTGCTGACCATCGAGGACATCTTCAAAAGTTGATGCCTCAAGAATGCAGCATCCATCGTTAGGGACCCCCATCACCCAGGACATGCCCTCTTCTCATTGTTACTATCAGGGAGGAGGTAGAGTAGCCTGAAAACACGTACTCAATGATTTAGGAAGAGCTTTTCTCCCTCTGCCATCAGATTTCAGAATGATCCATGAAGCCATGAACACTACCTCACTATTTTCTCTTTTGCACTACTTATTTAATTTATAGAAACATAGAAAACCTACAGCATAATACAGGCCCTTCGGCCCACAAAGTTGTGCTGAACATGTCTCTACCTCAGAAATTACTAGGCTTACCTGTAGCCCTCTATTTTACTAAGCTCCATGTACCTAACTAAAAGTCTCTTGAAAGACCCTATCGTATCCGCCTCCACCACTGTTGCCGGCAGCCCATTCCACGCACTCACCACTCTCTGAGTAAAAAACATACCCCTGACATCACCTCTGTACCTACTCCCCAGCACCTTAAACCTGCATCCTCTTGTGGCAAGCATTTTAGCCCTGGGAAAAAGCCTCTGACTATCCACATGATCAATACTCCTCATCACCTTATACACCTCTATCAGCTCACCTCTCATCCTCTGTTGCTCCAAGGAGGAAAGGCCAAGTTCACTCATCCTATTCTCATAAGGCATGTTCCCCAATCCAAGCAAAATCCTTGTAAATCTGCTCTGCACATTTCTATGGCTTCCACATCCTTCCTGTAGTGAGGCGACCAGAACTGAGCACAGTACTCCAAGTGGGGACTGACCAGGGTCCTATATAGCTGCAACATTACCTCTCGGCTCCTAAATTCAATCCCACGATTGATGAAGGCCAATACACTATACGCCTTCTTAATCACAGAGTCAACCTGCACAGCTGCTTTGAGCGTCCTATGGACTCGAACCCCAAGATCCCTCTGATCCTCCACGCTGCCAAGAGTCTTACCATTAATACTATATTCTTCCATCATATTTGACCTACCAAAATGAACCACCTCACACTTATCTGTATATATATATATTTTCTTCATTAATTATAGATTTATTATGTATTGCAATACACTGCTGTTGCAAAGTATCATATTTCATGACATATGTCAGTGATATTAAACCTGATTCCTATTTTGATTTTGAATCTGGTTCTGAGTCTTTACCTTTGGCTAAGTGTGAGAACTTCACTTTGTTCGCTAACACCTCTTCCCGCTGAGCACTGAGAAAAGGTTTGACATTCCTGCTCCAACGTGTCATGTTTTAATTCTGATTCCCATATCTGTTCCAGCATGCTGGTCCATGGCGCCCTCTTGTGCCAAGATGAGGCCACCCTCAGGGTGGAGCAGCAAAGCTTAATAGAGCTCAAACCTGGTGGCATGAACATTGATATTTCCCTTCAGTAAACAAATCCCCCACCTTCCCCCTTCCTCTATTCCCCACTCTGACCTTTCATTTCACACTGATCTATCACTTCCCCTGGGTCCCTTCCTCCTTCCCTTTCTCTCATGGTCCACTCTCCTCCCCTATCAGCTTCCAGCTTTCCACCTTGCCCTCCCCCCCACCTTTTTATTCTGGCATCTTCCCCCTTCCTTTCCAGTCCCAAAGAAGGGTTTTGGCCAGAAACGCCGACTGTGCATTTATTTCCATAGATGCTGAGATCCTCCGGCATTTTGTGTGCATTAGTCTGATAGCATCATCACCTTTGCTTTCCTGAATCAGTTGAATTTCGTAAATGTTCACAGTTTTTTTCCCTAAGTGTAGGGGAGTCCACAACTAGAGGGCACAGGGTCAAGGGGAATGTGGCAAAATTGAGCTGGTACAATTAAAACAGTTAAATCACATTTGGACAAGTTATGGAGTCAGACAGCACTCAAACAGGCCCTTCAGCCCATCTAGTCCATACTGACTGAGTTGCCTCCTACTAGCTAGTCCCGTTGGCCAATACTATCCTTCTAAAGGGAGGTGGAAGGTGCTCCTGGCCTCCACTAGCCTGTTGTTCACCCTGGGGCAAGGTGTAGCACCTGTTTAGCCCCCTGATCAGGGTCACGGGAAGCCATGGGAGCAGGTGGTGGACGGTCGTATGAGCAGCCGGAGCAGATCACAAGTCCTGGTTATGCGATCACCGACACCAGACAAACAATCTCTGAAGAGTATTTATAATGGCTGGGGTCACCCGTCTTGTAAAGACACTGTCCAGAAGAAGACAAGGGCAAACCACTTCTGTAGAAAAAATTGACGAGAATAATCATGGCCTAAGACACGGCATATAAGGAACAAATGAGTGTTCCTATATGGAAGGAGCTGCCAGAGAAAATGGCTGAGAGAGGTACATTAACAATATTCATAAGGCACTTGGACAGGTGTACAGATGGGAAGGGTTAAGAAGGCTATGGGCCACACACAGGCAAGTGGGGCTGGGTTAGAAGTGAAATTTTGATAGGCATGGACCAACTGGGTTGAAGGGAATGTTGCCACGCTTTAGGACTCTAAGACTCAGACCAGAATCAGAATCCAAGTACGCCTGATGTGGTGAAATTAGTTGTTTTGTAGGAGCACTACAGTGCAAATGGGGGACATTGTGGTAGTGTTCACAGGTTCATGGACCTAGAGCCGTAGAGTCATAGGGAAGTACAGCACAGAAACAGGCCAATTGGCCCATCTAATCCATGCCAAACCTTTTAAACTGATAACTCCCATTGACCTGTATACAAACCATAGCCCTCCATCCCCTACTATCCATGCAAATATCCAAAATCCTCTTAAACATTGAAATCGAGCTCATATGCACCACTTGAGCTGGAAGCTCGTTCCACACTCTCACGACCCTCTGAGTGAAGAAGTTTCCCCTCATGCTTCTCTTAAACTTTTCACTTTTCACCTTTAACTCTTAGTTGACCTCTAGTTGTAGTCCAACAGAACCTCAGTGAAAAAAGCCTGCTTGCTTTCAGCCTATCTATACACCTCATAATTTTGTACACCTCTATCAAATCTCCCCTCAATCTTCTACGTTCCAAGGAATAAAGTCCTAACCTGTTCAATCTTTCCTTATAACTCAGGTCCTCCAGACCTGGCAACATCCTTGTAAATTTTCTCTGTACTCTTTCAACCTTATTGACATCTTTCCTGCGTCGGTGACCAAAACTGCACAAAATTAGACCTCATTAGCGTCTTGTAAAACTTCAATTTGACCTTTCAGAAATCAGATGGCAGAGGGGAAGAAATTATTCCTAAAGCATTGAGAGTATGTCTTCAGTTTCCTGTACCTCCTTCCTGATGATAGTAATGAGAACAGGATGTAGAGTTGCACATTTGCCTGAACTGGTCAGCTTGGTTTCCCGACACTAACTTCTGATTTCAATTTATGGCCGACTCCCACTCCTTGGGCATAATTCTGAGTCCATGCAGATAATGGGTGGGAGATATACCATCAGCAGGATAAAGGATCAAATAGAAATCTGTTCAAAATTACCATAACAACTGCATTGCAAAGATGCAGGTGTGTTAATGATGTCAGATGTGGCAGAAATGAACACACTTTTTTGGAAAACATGAACGTCAATGTTTCAGCCGAGCTATGTAAATGTGGGTGGAGCCTCCTTTACCGAAAATAATCTTCCCACCCTGCTGTTGGATTTCACAACCTTGATCTGGTCCCTCCTACCTCTCCTGCTATCATCCATTCCTGAACCAGCGTGAATAACTTCACTCACCAGATCTCTAGACTAATTCTATGACTTACAGACTCATTTTCCAAGACACTTTACAATTCATCTTCCAAGAGGACCACAACCTTGTCGTTGGGTTTGGAGGCTTGCACACCTCAATGACCCAGAGAGCTGTGCTGGCTGGAGTCAGGCCTTTATACTTTGGCTTTTGGTAGGGTCACCCATGCCAAACAGGTCAAAGGGTAGAGCCCAGACTAAGAGTGGTTCACTGGTCCTCCAGGTTCAGGGGCTCAGCTCAGGGCTAACAACCCTGACTGGTCAAACTACACTTACAAAGACTCAGAGACACAGCAATGGAGACTCCTTCTACATTGTGTGTGAGGTATTCCCGAATCTCCACCTGAGACTTGCATGATTGACAGTGGTGAAAGCCGAGAGGAAGCCCTGAACACCACCAAGACCAAGACCAAAATTGGCCAAGAACAGACAGAGATAGAGGGTCTTCATTACTACCCTAAATGCAGTGACATAACGGGCAGTCAGTGAGTAAGTTGCAACTCAGTGTTTTCAGTATTAGTTTTGTTTCCAGTTTGTCTTGTCTGCACGTTGTTTTCTTTCCAGTCCTGATGATGGGTCTCAGCCCAAAACGTCGACTGTTCACTCTTTTCCATCAATGCTCCTGACCTGCTGAGTTCCTCCAGCATTTTGTGTGCGTTGGCTTGGATTTACAGCATCTGCAGATTTTCTCATGTTTTTGTTTTTTTTCAGTTTGTGTATACTTTATAACAAACATCTATTGTCTCGGCCCAAAAGATTGGCTTTTTATTCTTCTCCATAGATGCTGCCTGGCCTGTTGAGTTCCTCCAGCGTTTTGTGTGTGTTACTCTGGATTTCCAGCATTTGCAGAATCTTGTGCATTTATGATTGTATCTCTATTTTTCCCATGTAAATGACTGAAAGAAAATGAATCTGAAGGTAAGTTTACAAGGTAGTAATGTCTATGGACTTTGATAATAAATTTACTTTGAACTTTGAGCAGCACAATGTGCAGGACACGAAAAAGGCCTATAATTTCCTTTCTTCTGCCTCTTCCTTCTTGACAAGTGGAATGACATTTGCAATTTTGCAGTCTTTGAACTTGCATAAACATCTGACACATGCATACAAGAACTACTTCAAAGTTCAAAACAATTTTTATTATGGAAGTACATACTGTATATGTCATCAAATTCATTGCCTTGTGGGCATACTCAATAAATCCATAGAATAGTAACCAATACAGAATCAATGAAATACTGCACCAACTGGGGCATTCAAGCAGAGTGCAGAAGACAACAAACTGTTGAAATACGAAAAGATATACATTTTAATAATAAATAAATATCAAGAACATGAGATGAAGAGTCTTTGCAAGTGAGTCTGTCGGTTGTATTGGTTGTATGTATGTTTTTTCCAAGCAGATTAATTATCTGCTTGATAATTAATTGTTAAATTCAAAGGAAGTAACAATTAAGCAGTCTCATCTAAGAATTAAATGGTTGGATCCGACACTAACTAATGATTCAGATTAGTTAATTGTCATACAAACTCAGCAGGTCAGACAGCATCTGTGGAAGCGAATAAACAGCCAAAGACGTTTCAGGCAGAGACCTTTCATCAGGACTGATCCAGCATTTTGTATGTGTTACTCTAGATTTCCAGTGTCTGTAGAATCTCTTGTGTTACTAAGATTCAAAGTGCACTTATTATCAAAGTATGTATGCAGCATGCAACCCTGAGATTGTCTTCCCCACAAGCAGCCACAAAACAAAGAAGCGCCATGGAAACCGTTCAAAGAAAACATCAAACACCCAAAGCAGGAAAGAAAACACAAATTGCACAAGTGGCAAAAAACCAGTGAAAAACGCAGAATATAAAATATCAAACCACGGAGACACAGTGTCCAGGAATGGTCAGTTTAGTTCAGTTCAGTTCAGTTCAATTTAGGACTGTGTTGTTCATAAAATGTGGCAGTAGGATTAGGCCATTTGGCTCCACCGTTCCATCATCACTCTCAATTCCATTCTCCTGCCTTCTTCCCATAAGACTGGTCAAGAATCTATCAACCTCTTCTTTAAATATACATAAAGACTTGGCCTCCACAGCCATCCGAGGCAATGAACCCTACAGATTAACCAGTCCCTGGCTAAAGAAATTCCTCCTCATCTCTGTTCCAAATGGACATCTCTCTATTCTGAAGCTGAGTCCTCTGGTTGTAAACTCATCCACTACAGGAAACATCCTCCAACCATCCTCTAACCTTGGCGTCATCCGCAAATTTGCTGATGTAGTTTAGCACATTATCATTCTACGAGATAACTATCATTCTATAGTTCTATGAGACTACTAGACAAGTATGTGGAGGAATTTAAGGTGGGGGGGTTATATGTGAGGCAGGGTTTGAGGGCCAGCACAACATTGTGGGCCGAAGGGCCTCTAATGCACTGTACTATTCTATGTTCTATCACCTAAATCAGTGTACCTGAGGCAACACATGGTGAAGGTGGTCTGGAGGGATGGAAGCGGACTGGGTAGTGTTTACCACCCCCTGTCAGCCCAGAGCAGAGCAGTTGCTGTACCAGGCTGAGATACAGCCCAGCAAGATGCTTTCTACATTAGCATGTTAATGCAGTGGCTAGTATCATGCTTAACAGCATCAGCGATTCAATTCCATCGCTGTACGTAAGGAGTTTGTACATTATTCTTGTGACCGTGTGGGTTTCCACCGGGTGCTCTGGTTTCTTCCCACAGTCCAAATGTACGGTTTAGGATTAGTAAATTGATGACATGCTATGTCAGCACCGGAAGCATGATGCCATTTGTGAGCTGCCCCAGCACATCCTCAACACAAACGCAGTTTTTACATTACATAAGTTCAGCAATGTCCTCAGAACAGGTTACCCAGGCTGGATCTGGAAATAAGCCTCCAGCAACACTCCTGTAACTTTTGCACCGATGATGTAATACAAGGTCATCCTTCAAATAAAAAAAAACACTGATATTGTAAATAGAACACACACACACACACACACACACACACACACACACACACACACACACACACACACACAGGCACACACACACACACACACAGAGGCACACACACACACACACACACACACACACACACACACACAGACACACACACAGAGGCGCACAAACACACACACACACACAGGCACACAAACACACAGACAGACACACACACACAAACACACAGACACACACACACGCAGGCACAAACACACACACACACACACACACACACACAGACACAGACAGATAGACACACACATACATACAGACATACACACAGGCACACATATACACAGACAGACACACACATACATACTCACACAGAGATGCACGCATGCACACACACACACACACACACACACACACACACACACACACACACACACACACACACACACACACACACACTTGCATCACACAAGAATACAACCAACACAACCTATGGACTCACTTCCAAGGGCTTTTCAGCTCACGTTCTTGATATTTGTTGATCTGGAGGCTTCTCCTCGTACTGTAATACTTGAATAAGTGCTATCTCATTGGTTAACTCTAATCTATAAATTTGAATGGAATTCTCCTTATCTATGGGTATAGAAGGGCTGCACTCCGAGGTCAGCACCATCTTTATCTTAGTTTCTGCGCCTATCACTGTCCCATCCAATTTCCTTTGTTCTATCAACACTTAATAAAATGATCGTGAAGCGATAAGTTTTGTATCTCTTTTCTAACTTCTGAAAGAACTTTGAATCCAAAGTTCTTTCATATTGGAGAAACACTAAACACAAATCTTCACTCTGCAAATAACACAGAGGTAGCTACCCTGTGGGGTGTTTGGGGTGTCCAGGGAGTTAGCACCTCTGATTGTCGTGTCCATTCTGGGGCAGCTCACTCACTGGGCACTCAGCTCTCACCTGTGGCTCCAGGTAGCTGTTCACATGGAAGTGCGGCCACAGCCCCATTCCACCCCAGACAGGAGGGCTCAACCAGGCAAGGGAAGCCAGCAGCCTCATACCCCTGTGAGACAGGGACATGCCAGTCCTAGCATGTGATGTCATCTCCAGCAGATGAGACCTACAATGAGATTCGATGGCCAGGGAGGTGGTTCTGCAATGCTCCGTGGAGAGCAAAGGCCATGAAGAGCATAGAAGACGTCATGGTCATTCACTGCAACGGATGCTGGCCACACTGGACCTATACTGAGGCTGAGACAGTGGAATTGCCCCATTGCAACAGCTTTTCCACTTTGAAAACTCACCTGCATGTTTTCTTTCATCGTCAGACACAAAGGAAACCACCACAGTTCTGTGGTCTCATTCAGATTAACTGAGGGATATGAGAACAATGGAAGGTCCACTCACATTGAACGGCATAAGGTACAGATTTAGGCCATTCGGCCCATTGTTTCTGCTCCACCATTTAGTACAATCCCAGCTCATCATTTACCTCAGAGCCTTTTTCCTGAACTTCGGGACATTTTAGAGACTCTTAGAGAGGATGAAAGAAAATTAGAGGGCAGTGTGTGAGGGAAGGGTTCGATTGATGTTAGATTATGTTAAAGGATTGACAAAACATCTTGAGCTGAAGGGTCAGTACTATGCTCTGCTGTTCCCGTCACCCAACCAGGACTAACTTCACCCTGCCGCCACCCTGTTATGGTCATATAACACTGGAAGACTTCAATGGAGACCCCATCAGAATATAGAGTGTTTGAAGCATACAGCATGGAAACAGGCCATTCAGCCCACCTCATTCATGCTATCCATGATCAGTCCAGATCTCCAGACCAGAACCTAACTGAATGGTGGGGAAAGGGTCAGAAACTGAGTCGACCTTCTTCTGTCCCTGTGTCCCATGGAAAGGAGGAGGTGGCTTTATCTGCGGGATGAACACAAAGCATCAAACAGTACAGGCCCTTCAGCCCACAATGTTATGCTGAACATTTAACCTAATCCATCCTTCCCACATATCTCTCCATTTTTCTATCATCGATCTGCTTATCTAAGAGTCTCTTAAACACTCCTAACGTATCTGCCTCTACCATCACTGCGGAGAGTATGTTCCATGTACCCACCACACTCTTTTATCACCTTATATAGGTGTCTTGGTCTCTACCAAGGTAGGTGTAAGGTGCTCCTTCCCTCTACCAGCCTGCAGGTCACCCTTGGGCAAGGTGTAGCACCTGCTTAGTCCCCCGATCAGAGTCACATGAAGTCATGGGAGCAGGTGGTGCAGATCACAAAAACCACTGACCACTGACGCCAGGCAGGCAGTCTCTGAAGAGTATTGATAATGGCTGGGGTGAAGACTCTGCCCAGAAGAAGGTAATGGCAAACCACTTTGGTAGAACAATTTGCCAAGAGCAATCGTGATCAAGACCACGATCATATAATATGGCACACAATGAACAAATGAACATCCCTCCTATGCTTTCCTCCAATCACCTTCAAAGGATGACCTCTCATATTATCCATTTTTATCTTGAACAAAAGGCTCTGGCTCTTCACTTTATCTATGCCTCTTACCCTCTTGTACACCTCTATCTCATCCCTCCTTCATCTCCAAAGAGAAAAGCCCTAGATCGCCAAACCTTTCCTCATAAACCATGCTCTCTAATCCGGGCAGCATCCCGGTAAATCTCCCCTGCACCCTCTCTAAAGCTTCCACGTCCTTCCTATAATGAGGCGACCAGAATGGAACACGAGAATCAAGGGGAGTTCTACTGACATCTCAGAAGGTAAGTGATGGAAGGAGATGACCCACCATCCACCCTCACAATTTTTCCACCCAGCCGACCCACCAGCCACCTCTGTGGATGAGTCCTTGGTTCCTGCACTGGCCTCATCTACCACCTCACAGCCTCAACAGTTAACCTGGTCTGGAAATGCTAATGGATACGGCCTTGTCCATTGCAGGTAGACCTCTCCACCATGGAGTGCTGTTGCAGGAAAGCAGTATACATCATCAAGGACTCCCACCACTCAGGTCATGCTCTACTCTCACTGAAGGTACAGGAGCCTGTGGACTCACATCACCTGGTTCAGAAACATTTATTCCCACTCAGCCACTAGGATCGTGAACCAAAGGTGATAGCTTCACTCAACTTCACCTTCCCTATCAATGAAGCATTCCCACAACCTCTGGACACACTTTCAATAACACTTCACCTCATGTTCTCAATAGTTATTGATAATTTATTGTATTATTATCTTTTTTTCTTTCACATTTGCAAATTTATTGCCTTTTGCACATTGGTTGTTTCTCTGCCCTGCTGGGTGTGGTCTTTCTTTGATTCTACTGTGGTTTTTGGACTTACTGAGAATACCCACAAGAAAATAAATCTCTGGGTTGTATATGGTGATGTATGCGGTATGTACTTTGGTAATAAATTTATCTAGAACTTTGAATCCCGAGGTGAATCCTGAGACAGCCTCAATGGAAGTCCTTTCTATCAGTACTAATTATATTTCAGAACCCCCGATGTGAATGATAAAAATGCAATTCCCAGAAGACACAACAGAAGTGAAACAGTGACATCGTGACATAGTGTTTCCACAAATGAAGACTGATCAGATATCAATCGGCATGCATAGTATTTCGGTGGGTGTGAATCGAAGTAGCTCGTGAGAAACTCATCTCAGGGAAATGTTGTCTCCATTTTACTCAGGAATGAAACTCCCACAGCTGAAATAATCAGACAGCATTTGATCATCAACTTGATATTGCTGGATTGGTTGAGTGATTTAATTTTTCTCTTCAGAACTCTCTCAAATGCCAGACGATTAACAAGAATTGTCCGTCATTTTCAATGGCATATCGAACAGGGGCTCTCCCCGTTACTAACTATTTTAGTGCACAGCGGAATGAAAATGCACAGTTCTATTTAATTATTTGTCATTTTACCAGCCTCTGTCTGTGGTAGTAGGTGGCAGAGGAGCACTGAGGTCTCTGGTTGAAATGAGAGCTTTCTTGAACTGTAATTAGTGAAGAGGATAACTTTGCAGTTAAATGCATGTTACACATGCCAGGGGTTCTGGACTGATAATGACAAAGGCTACATTAGCAATATTGCCAGCTATCTTGGGACCCATATCTAAGGAGGGACGTGCTGGCGAAGGAGAGGGTCCCGACAAGGTTTACAAGAATGATCCCAGGTCTAATTAAGGGTCTCGGCCCGAAACACCGACTGTTTATTCCCCTCCATAGATGCTGCCTGACTTGTTGAGCTCCTCCAGCACTTTGGGATTCCAATATCTGCATAATCTCTTGTGTTAACGTATGATGAGCGCTTGACGGCTTTTGGCCTGTACTCGTTGGGGACTAGAAGAATGAAGGGGAGCCTCATTGAATCCTATTGAATATCGAAGGGCTTAGATAGAGTGGATGTGGAGGGGATGTTTCCCATAGTGGGAGAGTCCAGGACCAGAGGGCGTAGCCTCAGTTTGCAAGGGCAACCCTTTAGAACAGAGATGAGGAGGAATTTCTAATTTCTTTAGCCAGAGGGTATTGACTCTGTTGAACTGATTGCCACAGTCAGCTGTAGTGTCACTGGATATACTTAAACCAGAGGCTGATAGGCTCAAATTAATAATGTGTCGAAGTTTCCAGAAAGGAGGCAGGAGAATGGGGTTGAGAGGGATAATAAATCAGCCATGATGAAATGGCAGCGCAGACTCGGTGGGCTGACTGGCCAAATTCTGCTCCTATATCTTACGGTCTTATCTTCAAAAAGGCAAATTTGAAAGGTTTTTTAGACTAATTCCACAGCTTAGAGCTCAACAAGGATGTCGCCAGGGACTTGCAGACCGGACATCGTAGGTTAAGGGTGAAAGATGAAGGGGAACCCTTCACTCAGAAGATGTTGAGAGAATGGAACAAGCTGCTCGTGGAAGTGGTGGTTGCAGGTTTGATTGTAACATTTAAGAGAAGTTTTTGTTAGGTACATGGATGGGAGGGGTATGGAGGGTGACAGTCCAGGTGTAAATCGATGGGACTAAACAGATTAACAATTTGGCATGGACTAGATGGGTCAAAGGGCCTGTTTCTGTGTTGTAGCACTCTATGGCTCCATGACTCTAACTCTACATCATAGTTAGAACAGGGAAGGGTATAGCAATATTTTAGGGCATGTTGATATCAGGAAAGAGCAGACCCATTTTCAAGTCCCCGGGGCCTGATGGGATCCTTCCCTGCTAATTGAGAGTAGCAAGAGAGGAAATTCCTGAGGCCATGATGGAGATCATTATTTCTCCTTTAGCGACAGGTGATTTGAGAATAGACAATGTTGTTCCTCCGTTTAAGAAGGGACATAGAGATATCAAGAAAATTGTGGGCTAGTGAGCCTTTCACCAGGGTAAGGCAGCACGTTAGTGTAGCAGTTAGTGCAACGTGTTACCGCACCAAATTGGGGCTCAGTGCCTGCTGCTGCCTGTGAGGAGTTTGTACGTTCTCCTTGTGACCATCTGGGTTTCGTCCGGGTGTTCCGGTTTCCTCTCACATTTAGGAGGTGTACGGTCAGGGTTTGTGCTTGTGTTGGGGCTGGAAGCGTAGCGACACCTGCACAATCCTCACTGATTTGAGTCCCATTTGAGTCCACATTTCAATGAAGTTGTAACAAATCAGAATCAGGATCAGACCCCGGTTTAATATCACCGGTATATGTCGTGAAATTTGTTGGTGTGCAACAGCAAAAACTGTTCAGTAAATTACTCAGGAGGATTCTCAGGGTCTAGCATGTGGCCATGTTTGGAAGATCACTGATTTATCAGAGATAGCCTGCACAGTTTTCTGTGGGAGGTCATGTCTTACAAACTTGGTTGAGTTTTTTAAGGAAATGATGACATTGGTCAGGCTGGGGCAGTGGATCTTGTCTACAGGGATTTTAGTAAAGCATTTGTCAAGGTCCTTACTGTTAGGCTGATCCAGAAGGTTAAATCACATGGCACCCACAGTGACTTCATGGGGTGATATGGTGGTGTGGTTCAATTCCCATCGCTGTCTGTTAAGAATTTGTACATTTTCCCCTTGACTGCATGGGCTTCCTCCCACAGTCCAAGGACATACCAGTTGGTAGGTTAATTGATTATTGTAATTGTCCTGTGATTAGGCTTGGGTTAATCAGGGGATTGCTGGGCTGAACAGATTGAAAGGCCAGGAGGGCCTATTTTGTGCTGTACAAACATATAAATAATCTTGGTCGTAGACAGCAGAAGGTTGTGGTGGAGACATTAAGAGATCAGCTCTGTTTGTCACTTCTACATTGAAACATCAAATCATACAGCGGAATTCATCACTTGTGTCAAGTTAAACCAGTGAGGGTGTGGGACGGTGCGGGGCAGGCCGCTATGGTAGTGTAACACTCCGCAGTGCCAGCAATCTATAATCAGGGTTCATTTTGTGCCAGTCTCGTACGTTCTCCCCCTGACCGCGTGGGTTTCCTCCCACAGTTCAAAGCTGCACTGGTTAGGGTTAGTGAGTTGTGGGCATCAGTCCAAGTAGTGACACTTGAGGGCCAACTCCAGCACATCCTCGGACCACGTTGGTTGTTGACTCAAATAATACTTTCACTGCATGTTTCAGTTTTCAATATACAAGTAACAAAGCTAATCTATATTGTTTTATCTTTATCAACTTTTCCTGCCCTGAGATTTCTGAACTCATGCACTTCTACCCTCTTAATTACCCCAACATAATTCGTCATGATACGAGGGGTATAATTTTAAGGTGATTGGAGGAACATGTTGGGGGGAATGTCAGAAGTAAGGTTTTGACACAGAGATTGGTGGGAGCCCAGCGGGGGGCAGTGGCAGATAAATTTGGGACATTTAAGACACTATTAGATAGGCACATGGAAGCTAGAAAAGTGAAGGGATCTTTAGGAGGGAAGTGTTAGATTGATCTTTGTAGGGAAGGAGAAAATTATATGATTTGCAGAAGTGGAGAGGACACAGCCCATCAAGTCTGTGATAGCTCCTTAGACTATAAGATCATAAGACTGTACTCACATCAGCACTGGCCAACTACACACATCAGCACTGGCCAACAATACACATCAGCACTGGCCAACAATACACATCAGCACTGGCCAACAATACACATCAGCACTGGCCAACAATACACTTCAACACTGGCCAACAATACACATCAGCACTGGCCAACAATACACATCAACACTGGCCAACAATACACATCAGCACTGGCCAACAATGCACATCAGCACTGGCCAACAATACACATCAGCACTGGCAAACAATGCACATCAACACTGGCAAACAATGCACATCAACACTGGCAAACCATACACATCAGCACTGGCCAACAATACACATCAGCACTGGCCAACAATACACATCAACACTGGCCAACTACACACATCAGCACTGGCCAACAATACACATCAACACTGGCCAACAATACACATCAGCACTGGCCAACAATGCACATCAACACTGACCAACAATACACATCAGCACTGGCCAACAATGCACATCAACACTGGCCAACAATACACATCAACACTGGCCAACAATACACATCAGCACTGGCCAACAATGCACATCAACACTGACCAACAATACACATCAGCACTGGCCAACAATACACATCAGCACTGGCCAACAATGCACATCAACACTGGCCAACAATACACATCAGCACTGGCAAACAATACACATCAACACTGGCCAACAATACACATCAACACTGGCAAACAATGCACATCAACACTGGCCAACAATACACTGTCCGACTATACACATCAACGCTGGCCGACTGTACCCTCATCAACAGAGCCAGGCAGATGAACAGGTGATAACTGGCTACTCAAAAACCCAACAAACGAACAGAAGTTTAGGATACTAGCAGACCCCACGAAGAGCAAGGCTCTGTGTGAGCCGAGATAACAGGAAAGAAAGGATAAGGAGTGAGAGAGAGAGAGAGAGAGAGAGAGAGAGAGAGGGGGGGAGTGGGAGAGAGAGGGGGAGAGGGAGAGGATGGAAGTGAGACAGAGAATGAGGATGAAAGAGAGTTAGAGATGGTGAGAATGAGGGAGAGAAAGAGTGACAGAGAAAATGAAAGTGAGAGATTGAAGAGAGTGAGAAAAAGAGAAAATGAGAGAGTGAGTGGAAAGAAAAAAGTGAAAAAGACAGAGTGAGAAAGAGAGAGGAAAAATGATCGAGTGAGCAATGGGCAGAATTATTTCCGGACGAGGGGTCTCAGCCCGAAACGTCGACAGTGCTTCTTCCTATAGATGCTGCCTGGCCTGTGTTCCACCAGCATTTTGTGTGTGTTGGCAGAACTACTTGCACGAATTTACTTCCCCGCCTGCTGATGCATCTCACAGTATGGAAGGAGCTGTAATATCGACAGCGCTGCTGTACCACAGGCTCCACGTACCTGAGCTCTGTCCTCAGGGCCATTGAGTGCTTATCACCAAGCACATTAAAAGCACTTAGAACGGCTGAACAACGTTTGTGTGATCATGGTATTTGATGTTAACAGGAGCTCAGCTGTCAGCAACAAGAGGATGAACTGGAGTCAGCAAGAGATGATCACCAAAGATTCTGCAGGTTGCATGTTTCACCCAAAACACTGATTCTTTATTCATTTCCATAGGTGCTGTCTGACTTGCTGAGTTTCTCCAGCATTCTGTGTGCGTTGCTCTGGATTTCCAGCATCCACAGAACCTCTTGCATTTAAATTTTGCAGATGCTGGAAATCCAGCGCAATACATACAATTTACTGGAGGAACTCAGCAGGTCAGGCAGCATCTATGGAGGGGAATAAAGAGTTGATGTTTCGACTGGACTGGAAAGGAAGGGGGAAGAAGCCGGAATAAGAAGGTGGGAGGAGGAGAAGAAGTACAAGCTGGAAGGTGATAGGTGGGAAAGGCTGAAGGAGAAGGAATCTAATGGGGGAGGGAGAGCACCATGGAAGAAGGGGAAGGAGAAGGGGGCCCAAAGGGATTTGATGGACAAGTAAGAAGAGAAGATGTGAGAGAGTAACCAGAATGGGGAATGGAAAAAGAGAGAGGGGGGAGGAGAAATCGGGGAAATAGAAGTTCAAGAAAGAGAGACCTGGTTAGTCACAAGAATTCATGCCCCAATGGCTCATCGCGGAATTGGCCCCTCAGGATACTCTGGACTCAACACTTACATACACTCAGTGGCCACTTTATTTGATATACCTGTACACCTGCTCATTAATACAAATATCTAATCAGGCAATCAGGTGACAGCAACTCAATACATAAAAGCATGCAGTCGTGGTCAAGAGGTTCGTTTGTTGTTCAGACCAAACTTCTGAACGGGGAAGAACTGTGACCTAAATAACTTTGACCATGGAATGTTTGTTGGTGCCAGACAGGGTGGCTTGAGTATTTCAGAAACTGCTGATCTCCTGGAATTTCCATGCACAACAGTATTTAGAGTTTTCAGAGAACAGTGTGAAAAGCAAAAAGAAAAACAGCTGTGGGTGAAAATGCCTTGTTAATGAGAGAGGTCAGAGGAGATTGGACAGACTGGTTCAAGCTGACAGGAAGGCGAGAATAACTTGGATAAGCAGGCATTACAACAGTGGTGTGGAGCAGAGCATCTCTGAACACACAATGTACTGAACACCGGGGTGGGTGGGCTACCGCAGCAGAAGACCATGAACAAACAGGTAGTGGACCCTTTATGAGGTACAGGAGATACCTGACAAAGTTGTCACTGAGTGTAAATGTGCAATGGGTATTCAAATAGTGAGTGACAGAGAGAAGGGAAGGGTAACCTAGTGAAAGCTGGGTGAAGCAATACAACTCCGGAGACCTGGGTTCAGTTCTAAATTTGGGTGCTCAGAAGTAGACATGCCAACACCAAAGCTCCCGGCCTGTGTGAGACTGAATGAGTCAGAAACCACAGTGAAGTATTTGTATGAGCACCTGCCAGGACTCGTGAGGACTTTAAGATTTCCCCTACGTTTCCTCTCCCCGTCTGAGTCCTTGTGACAGCAGTGAGGCAGGATTTTGCAACAACTCAAAGATTCAAAGTATGTACACAGAATAAAACTCTGAGACTTGTCTTCCCGCAGACAGCCACAACATAAAGAAACAACCATGCAGCTCATTCAAGAAAACATCAAACATCCAACGCGTGAAAAAAAGAACTGATTACCCAAAAGCGAACAGGCAACACTAAGAATAAAAAACATCAAGCCGGTAGTAATCAGTTTAGTTCAGTGCCACACCGCTAGCCAATTCAGGACACAGGGTCATTCTTCACCAAAGTGCCCCAGTCCGCATCAATTGCCCCGATCAAACAGCTCCTAAACAGCAAAAGAAAAGTTTCTCGCATTTTAAAAACAGAGTAAACAGAATCCAGGAACACATGCAACATGAACCCCAAAACTGCTTCTGATCGCAGAGGAGAAGAAACGTTCCTAAACTGATGAGTGTGGGTCTTCAACCTTCTGTTCCTCCTCCCTGAAAGTAGTGATGAGAAGATGGTGGATCCACCAGTATACTGGACGGTGAAGGTCCTCGATGCCGGCTGCCACCCTCTTGAGGCAGTGCCTTTAGAAGAGTTCCTTGATGGAGGAGAGGCGAGTGCCTGTGAGGGGGCTGGCTGAGTTTACAACCCTCTGTGGCTTTTTCCGATCCTGTGCAGTGTCACCTCCGTACCAGACAGTGATGGAACCAGTCGGGAAGTTCTCCACAGGACATCTGTAGGAATTTGCTGGAGTCTTTGGTGTCCTACTGAACCTCCTCAAACTCCTAATCAAATATTGCTGCTGGTGTACCTTCTTTGGAATTCCATCGAAGTGTTGGGATGTGCTGGGATATTCTTGGGATCATTTTTATGACCCTCCTTGGAACCATCACCAGTCCAGCATATCTTTCCTTAACTACAGGACTGAGAAGTGCTCACAACACTCCAAACGTAGTCTGACCAAAACATTATAAAGCCTCAGCAGTACATCCTTACTTATTCTAGTTTGGGCTACTGAATTAAACATCTGGTGTGTAACAGAGAGTTACATAGATTTAACTCTTATGTAAGTTTTAAGATGTCAGTTTCAGATTCATTTATTTATCACATGTACATCAAAGCATCCAGTGAAATGAGTCATTTGCATTAACAACCAACACAACCTAAGGATGAGCTGGGGGCAGCCGGCAAGGGTCGCTACATGTCCTGGCGGCAACATAGCACATCCACAGTCTCCAGCAGAACAACAACAGAAGCCCCGTGTCCTGCAATCTGTGTCCGCTCACACTCACAAAACAACACAACAATTGAAAAACAAGCCCTGTTTTACATATATATATACACGCACACACACACCTTCAAACCCAGGTCAGGCCTCCTCCCACCCTCACCCTCCCTCCTACTCACACACACGCAGACAGGCCTCCAACCCCAGGACAGGCCATCTTTGGGTCTGATTCATGGACCCATGGACTCCAACTGCCCCAGTGGAAATGCAGACTTACAATCCCAGGACTTTGCTTATTAACCTTTGAATTCCAGATTTCTGATCAATGTTCCCTGGATTTTTTTTATATAGCTGCATGGATCAACCATTGCTCTGAATCGGAACTTTATACATGGCCTGAAAACCGGGTAGCACTTTAAATGTGTGTTTTTTTGTAATATGCATACTCTTAATACTTAGAATGAAAACTGAAGATTCACATCCTTTTAATTTTATTTATTAAGTGAAGGGTATGATAAGATACAGTACAATACAGAAAATCTTTCATGTTCATAAACTTGTTCTTGTCTGTCTTTATTCCGGCCGCTTGGCAATGAAGGCTACGTTCACGGGAGTATTTCAGTTACTGCTCGGCCGTGCACCCACACAGCCGAGAGGGAACAGAGTTTCTGATCAGCCTTCGAGCGCAGGATTCTTGGTATGAATTGAAGATGGAGTATTCAGTAGTTTACAGTTACTTGCGAAGGACAGGTGGAATCTCTAGTCTGCCTCTGTTCCAGGGTGAAGTGCCTGCCTGAGGTAAAGGCCTACTCCCCTCAACCTCCAGACCACACGACATTACTCTACTTTACTCTACTTTCTTGTCTTTAGAAACACAGAAAACCTACAGCACAATACAGGCCCTTCGGCCCACAAAGCTGTGCCGAACATGTCCCTACCTTAGAAATTACTAGGTTTACGCATAACCCTCTATTTTTCTTTTACCTTTGAAAATTGCTGTCCATCATGTTTCCATTATTGGCCTGTAGTAATAATCAGAACAGTATTACAGACGCTGGAAAGCTAAATAAAAACAAACCCATGCTGGAAACAGTCAGCAGATCAGTCACCATCTGAGGAGAGAGAAACTGAGTTAATGTTTCAGATGGGAGACCCTTCATCGGATCATTAGTTTGATTGAACCACTATCTCTGTACTGTATCTCTCTCTACCAATGTAACCTGACCCATAAGACCGTAAGACATGGAGCAGAATTAGGCCATTCAGCCTATCGAGCCTTCTGTACCATTCCATCATGGCTGATTTATTTTCCCTCCCAATCCATTTCTCCAGCTTTCTCCTGTAATCTTTGACATCCTGACTAATCAAGAACCCATCAACCTCTGCTTCAAACATACGCAATGACTTGGCCTCACAGCCATCTGAATTCCACAGAATCACCACCCTCCCACTGTTTCCAGAGCTTTCCTATTTTAAAATTTAAAATGAAGTAGCATTTTACTGCTCTGATCTTGATATAGATCTAATGGAAATGATATGCATAGGTATAAATCTTCAATCTGAATTTTTTTTTTGCCTTCTTGACGTGTAAGTTATTTCCTGTTCATTTCTGCTGAGTATTGACCAGATAGAAAATGATATTCGTATTTTACAATATTAAAAAACACACACTTCAACAATTGCGGTTTGATTTCTCATCTAAGCCCTTACACATTATAAGCATCTGGAAAAATGACATTTCCTTCATGAATCATGACTAACGTAGCAAAGTAGATGGCCGCAGGAATGTGAGCAGGAACGTAATGAGTCAAGTTCAGAGATGAAAAGATAGTCACCAAAGCTGAGGTCGAAGGGGACGACATTACAGATGAGAGTGATTGATTGATAGATAGATTGATAGAGAGAGAGAGAGTGAGAGTGAGCGAGTGAGAGAGAGACTTTTTCCCAGGTCGAAGTAGCACAATACAATACGGCATAACTTTAAGGTGATTGGAGAAAAGTTCAGTGGGAATGTCAGAGGTAGGTTTTGTGGGTACCTACGTCACCCTGTCAGGGGTGGAACTAGAGGCAGATACATTAGGGGATATTTAAGAAACATGGATGATAGGAAAATAGAGGACAATGGGGAAGGGAAGGGTCAAAGTGATCTTACAATAGGTTGAAGGGTTGGCACAACATCATAGGCCAAATGGCCTGTACTGTGCTCTATGGTTTTATGATCTATGTTCTAGATAGACAACGAGAGAAAGAGAGAGGGAGAGAAGGAGAGAAAACAAGTTAGATAGACAGAGAGGAAGAGAAAGAGTAATTGAGGGGGGGGAGAGAGTGAGGTAGTGGGAGGGAGACGAAGAGAAAGAAACCAAGATAGATAGATAAAGACAGAGAGAGAGAGAATGAGAGAGTGAAAGAGGGAGAGGGAGATGGAGGGAAGGAGGGGGGAGAGAGATGGTAAGAGGCAGAGGGAGAAAGAGAGATGAAGGGAGGAAGGGACAGAGAAGGAGAGAAAGAGAGAGGTTGAAAGGTTTAGGGAGAGAATTCCAGGGCTCAAACATTCAGCAGTTGATGATACAGTCTGGGAGCAGTGATGGAAACTCAGAATATTCAAACAGTTGAACTGAGGGGCTCAGAGATCTGGTAGGTGTTGGGGCTGGAAGCGGTTACAGGAATGACAAGAGACAAGGTCTTGGAAGTATTTCTACACTGTGCATTTTCCAGAAGTAAAAGTGGCCAAGTTGAGGGGTTTAGTTATTCAGAGATACAGTGTGGGACAAGCCCTTCCGGCCCAACTATTTAACTCCATCCCATCACAGGATAATTTACAAAGACCAATTAACCTACTAATCAACACATCTTTTGACAAAAATGTCTTTGGAAACTTCTGGAAAAATCAGCAACATATACAAAGTTCAGCAGTGGGGAGACGGGTGGAGCGAGAGAAACTGAGGAGGAGAGACAGGAGAGAATGAGATGCTGGAATCTGAAGCAAAACACCATCCGTTGGAGGAACTCAGTGGGTCGAGCAATATTGGCGAGGGGTGAGGAATTGTCAAGGATTTAGGTCATTGTCGAGTTTCAGTATTCAGCGGGAAATTCAAACTCAAAGCAGAAGTGGATTGGATTGTACTATTAGGTGAATATCCAAGATGTGTTTAAAATAAGTTCAACATCATCACCTATTCAAAGTTCAAAGTAAATTTACTATCAAAGTACGTACAGTCAATATGTTTCAATTCAATTGAAGTTTAATTGTCATTTAACCATTCATGAGTACTCATGAATACAGCCAAATGAGACGTCGTTACTCCAGGATCAAGGTACAAAACAGAACACCAACAGTCATACACAGCTCAAACCACTCACAAAATAGCAAGCACAAATGGTATCACAATCACGTAACAAAAGAGCCCAAACTCATGCCATCGATCTATATTCGAGCATAATAGAGTCCTTCTTCTGCTGAGTGAGCACGAGGGGGTTACATGAGTCACCATATACAACTCTGAGATTCATTTTCTTGTGGGCATACTCAATAAACCTATGCAATGGAGACCCCGCTGGCGCACAGAATCAGACAAGCAGCATTCACAAGAAGAACATCTGGTAAACGTAAATTATACACAGTTTTTACAAGAAAGAACACAACTTAAACCAAAAAAAAACTATAGTCAATTTTAGTGAGAAGTAATGGAAGTTCAAAGTAAATTTATTATGAAAGAACGTGTATGTCACCATAAGCACAAGAGATTCTGCTGATGCTGGAAATCCAAAGCGACAGGCGCAGAATTCTGGAGGAGCTCAGCAGGCCAGGCAGTGCTCACAAAAACGAACGGACAGTCGACATTTCGGGCCAAGGCCCTTCTTCAGGACTGCGAAGGAAGGGGGAAGATGCCAGAACAGAAAGGTGGGGAGGGGAGAGGGGAGGAAGGCAAGCTGGAAGGTGATAGATGAAGCCAGGTGGGTGTGAAAGGTAAAGGGCTGGAGAAGAGGGAATCTGATAGGACAGAAGAGTGGACCACAGGAGAAAGGAAAGCAGGAGGGAACCCAGGGGGAGGTGATAGGCAGGTGAGAGGAGATAAAAGTTAGATTGGGGAATAGAGGAAGAGGTGGGAGAGGTTGTAACTTGTTTACTGGAAGAGAAATCAATATTCATGCCATCAAGTTGGAAGCGATCCAGATGAAATCTATGGTGTTGCTTCTGCAGCCTGAGGAGCCCACTGAGCCAACGTGAAGCGGTGGAGGATGGTGGCTGGCTTTATTGACACTAAATGAAGCTTGTTCCTCACTTAGCTGGTGCCTCATTCCTTCCACAGTTAAAGCATTCCTGCTCCTTACCTTTATGGAGAAGGTCCCCTGTGATTATTCCCTGATCCCATTCGAAATGTGACCTTCAGGGTCTACAGTGCACCGTGCAGTGCGGACAAGGCAGAAGGTGACAGTGGTGCAGACCAGAATGACTGAAGGGCCTGGCCGGAGTGGAAGTGGAGAGGATGCGTCCAGCAGTGAGGGGGGTCTCGGACCAGAGGGCACAGCCTCAGAAAAGTAGGGTGTTCCTTTAGAACAGAGATGAGGAGATATTTCCTTACCCTGGGAAAAGACGGTGCACATAAACCCTATTCGTGTCCCTTATGACGTTATAATAATCATCCCTCATTCTCATCGATGATAAAAAAAAATGGAGCTACTGTGGGAGGGAAGGGCTAGACTGATCTTGGTTAAAGGGTCATCACAATCTCGTGTGCTGAAGGACCTGCACTGGTCTATGTTCTGAAGTTCAAAGTTCAAAGTAAATTAATTATCAAAGTACATATATACGTATCACCATATACAACCCTGAGATTCATTTTCTTACGAGCTTGCTCAATAAATCTATAGAATAATATCCACAACAGAATCAATGAAAGACTGCCCAACTGTTGAACCAGAGCCCAGAAGACAACAGACTGTGCAAATACAAAAAGAAAAAAGTAATATAAGAGGTCATTAATATGATTAAAAAAACATTGCTTGGAGGGAAATTACATGCTGCAGATTACAGCGGAAGTAATTCGAAAGAGGTATATTCAAAAGTATATTTAGAAGTAACTGTGTACAGCCCACAGAATGTCGCTGTGGTTCATTGGCTCCATCTTTAAGGGACCATGTTCTATAATCTATGTTCCATGTTCTGTGTTCTGTGTTCTATGACCTATGTTCCATGTTCTGTGTTCTATGTTCTGTGATCTATATTCTGTGTTCTATGATCTATGTTCTGTGATCTATGTTCTGTGTTCTGTGTTCTATGTTCTATGTTCTGTGTTCAGTGTTCTATGTTCTGTGATCTATGTTCTATGTTCTGTGTTCTATGATCTATGTTCTGTGATCTATGTTCTGTGTTCTGTGATCTATGTTCCGTGATCTATGTTCTATGTTCTGTGTTCTATGATCTATGTTCTGTGGTCTGTGATCTATGTTCTGTGTTCTGTGTTCTATGTTCTATGATCTATGTTCTGTGTTCTGTGATTTATGTTCTGTGTTCTAAGTTCTATGATCTATGTTCTGTTCTGTGATCTATGTTCTGTGTTCTGTGTTCTATGTTCTGTGATCTATGTTCTGTGTTCTGTGTTCTATGTTCTGTGTTCTAGGTTCTATGATCTATGTTCTGTGTTCTGTGATTTATGTTCTGTGTTCTAAGTTCTATGATCTATGTTCTGTGTTCTGTGTTCTATGTTCTGTGATCTATGTTCTGTGTTCTGTGTTCTATGTTCTGTGTTCTAGGTTCTCCTACATTACAATGAAAAAAGTCCCAACCTTTCTCTCTAACTCAGTCCCCTGAGCCCTAGCAACTGCTCATAAACTTCTGCACTCTTCCCAGCTTAACAGAATCTAAATTCAACTGATACATAACATCCCAATCTCTATACTCAGTAGCATACACTAGCAAATCTGCAGATACTGGGACTTCAAAGCAACACGCGCAACAGGTCAGGCAGCATCTATGGAAATGAATAGCTGATGATTCTTCAGGACTGGAAAGGAAGGGGGAAGATGCCAGAATATAAAGTGTGGGTAGGAGGGAAGGAAATAGGTGAAGCCAGGGGGTGGGAAAGGTCAAGGGCTGGAGAAGAAAGAATCTGATAGGAGAGGAAATTGTCCCATGGGAGAAAGGGAAAGAGGAAGGGATATGGCCAGGTGAGAAGATATGCTCAGTGCCCTGACTGATGAAGACCAGTGTGTTAAAAGTCTTCTTCACCATCCTGTCTGCCTGCAATGCCAGTTGTTGCTTTTCATTCGAAAGGGATCCCACAAGCCAAGGGACAGACTCTAAACATTTCTGATCAAAGCGAGACCAAGGGAATGCATTGGTCACTATCTGATGCAGTTCCAGGCCAGGTTATGGTGCGTACAGGGTACAAAATGTATTAAACCAGGAAAGGAATTGCACATTTGGAGGAAGAAAATGCTTTTGACACCTCTAAACGAGGCAGGTAACACAAAAGGGAAAATACTGTGGATGCCCGACACCTGAAACAGAAGTAGAAAAGTCTGGAATGGATCATCAGCTCAGTGCAGAGAGAAATCGGGGTAACAAACCAGGTTGGAGTCCTTTCACCATATCAGGGAAAAGGCAAAGCTGCAGAAAGACATATGGTCTAGGGTTAGTGAGTCGTGGGCATGCTATGCTTGTGCCAGAAGCATGGCGATACTTGTGGGCTGCCCCCAGCACATCCTCGAACTGTGTTGGTCATTGATGCAAAAAAAAAACATTTCATTGATGTATGTGTGACAAAGGTAATCTTTATCCGTAAATCTTTAAACAAAGGAGAGAGGTCAAATAGTAAGTGGGTGGAAGAAAGGAGGTGCAAAAGGATTCAAAGTACATTTATTATCAAAGTAGGTAGGCAATATACGACCCTGAGATTCCTCCTCCCACGGGCAGCCATGAATCAAAGAAAACCATGGGATCATTCAAAGAAATCAAAATGGGGGAGGCTGCAGCATCTGAATGAGAGAGGAGGAGACGTTCCAGTGGAGACGTAGACGGAGACGGCAGAAGTGTTGCCAGCTGACTGGTAGGAAGAATATGCCATTGGAACAGTTTGGAGTCCAGTTCAGGAGCTCAGCGGAAGCTGGTGTGGGACAATCAGACTCACCCTTTACGGAGCTCCAGAGCAGAGGGGCACCAGATACTCCATTTTGTTTCCTACTGAAACTAGATTTGATGACAGAACATCCAGCACTTGCCTCTTGTTTCAGAATGAAGGAGAACTACACACGCTCAAGATGCTGGAGGACCTCGGCCGGTCAGGCAGCATCCAGGGAGGGGAGTGAACGGGTCGAGACCTTGGTTCATTTCCCTCTACAGAAGCTGCCTTACTCGCTGAGTTTCTCCAGCATTTTGCGTGTGTTGCTAAGATTTTGAAGAATCAATATTGTCTTGTCTTCTTCCACCACTAGATGTCAGTCATGTCAGATACTTTGGCCAGGGGACTGTGTCTGCAAGCCCAGTGGGTACCAGTAAGAACAAACACACACAAAATGCTGGTGGAACACAGCAGACCAGGCAGCATCTATAGAAAGAAGCACTGTCGACGTTTCCCCCCTCCCTCCCCCCTTTTTTTCCACTCTCTCTGCCCATCACTCTGCCTGTTCTCCATCTGGCACTCCCCTCCCCCTTTCTTTCTCCCTAGGCCTCCCATCCCATGATCCTTTCCCTTCTTGAGCTCTGTATCACTTTCGCCAATCACCCTTCCAGCTCTTAGCTTCACCCCACCCCCTCCGGTCTTCTCCTATCATTTCGCATTTCCCCCTCCCCCTCCTAATTTCAAATCTCTTACTATCTCTCCTTTCAGTTAGTCCTGACGAAGGGTCTCAGCCCAAAATGTCGACAGTACTTCTCCCTATAGATGCTGCCTGGCCTGCTGTGTTCCACCAGCATTTTGTGTGTGTTACCTGTAAGAACAACCTGCACTTATATAGCACCGTGACTGAGATCCAGATATTTCATGGGATTCTTTAACATTCAGCTTGTTGCTCCTCAGGACCTCTAATTTCTGCACTAATCAATTAAATTTTATTGCACAAAGCTGGTAATTATATGACATTCCCCCTCAAGCACTGTCAATACTGGGACACCAGTTGAAAGCAAGACTCAGGATTGTTTATCAACTTTTCCAATATATAAGTGCAAAGGAGAACAAAATAATTGTTACTCCAGAACTGATGTAGCACAAAAAAATGCAGTAAGATGAAAAGCACAACAATAATAATAAAAACCCAATAAATATGCATGCATAGAATGGGTTATAGACCTAGATTGTATATACATAAAGTGATGCTAGGTACAGGAGTAACTGTACATAAGGACACAAAATGATAAAGGAGTGGTGGTTGGGTGTGTGGAGGGGTGAGTCAGTGGGTGATCATAGAACCCTTAGAAGAATCGCCTGTACTCATTCTGTCTGCTCACAGAAATCTGTAAAATCGTGAAGAGTGCCGATAAGGTGGGTAGTCGCAGTCTTTTCCACAGGGCTGGGGAAGTCAAAACCCAGAGAGTACAGATACAAGATAGAAGCATGGAGATTTAAGAGAGTTGAGAGGTAACTTCTTTACATAGACGGTAGAGTGCGTGGAATGAGTTGCCAGAGGAAGTGGTCAAGGCAACATTGCGACATTGAAGAGGCATTGGATTGTTACATGGGGTGGGGGGGAGGGAAATGCCAGCAACTGGGATCAGCAGGGAAGATGCTGTGGTTGGCATTGACTAATTACTCTCTGACTCAAAGTTCAAAGTAAACTTATTATCAAAATACATATATGTCACCACAGTCAATCCTGAGATTCATTTTCTTGTGGGCATACTCCAAAAAAACATAGTAGAATAATAACCAAAATAGAATCAATGAAAGACCACACCAACCTGGGTGTTCAACCAGTGTGCAGAATCCATCAAAATGCAAATACAAAAAGAAAGGAATAATAATAATAATAATAATAATAATAATAATAATAATAATAATAAATAAGCAATACATATCGAGAACATGAGGTGAAGGGTCCTTGGAAGTGAGTCCAATGGTTGTGGGAACATTTCAATGATGGAGCAAGTGAAGATGAGTGGTTCTCCCCTCTGGTTCAAGAGTTGATGGTTGCAGGTTAATAACAGTTCCTGAACCTGGTGGTGTGGTTCCAGTACCTTCTTCCGGATGGCAGCAGCGAGAAGAGAGCATGAACTGGGTGGTGGGGGGGGGGGGGGGGCCCTGATGATGGATACTGCTTTCATGCTACAATGCTTCCTATAGATGTGCTCAATGTGGGAAGGGCTTTGCCCATGATGGTCTGGGCTGCACCCACTCGGTTTTGTAGGGTTGCCTGTTCAAAAGCATTGGTGTTTGAACACCAGGCTGTGTGATGCAGCTGGTCAGTATGTTTGCCAAAGTTTTAGATGTCATGCCAAATCTTTGCAAGCTCCTAAAGAGGTAGAGACGTTGTCATGCTTTCTTTGTAATTGCACTTACATGTTGAGCCCAGGACACCTCTTATTTCCAGATGAGGACTGGCTCATGGACCTCTGATTTCCTGCCCCTGAAGTCAATAATCAGCTCCTTGGTCTTGGTGACATTGAGTGAGAGGTTGTTGTTATGACACCACTCAGCCAGATTTTCAATATCCCTCCTACGTGCTGATTTGTCACCTCCTTTGATTCGACCTACGACAGTGGTGTCGTCAGCAAACTTGAATGTGGCATTGGAGGTGAGCAGAGCTACAGAGTCGTAAGTATAAAGTGTGTAGAGCAGGGGACAAAACACACAGCTTTGAGGTGCACCAGAGCTGCTGGAGGTAGTGGAGGAGATGTTGTTGCCAATCTGAACTGACTCTTGTCTGCAGGTGAGGGAATTGAGGACCAAGCTGCACAAGGAGGCGTTGCGGCCAAGGGGTTGAAGCTTATTGATTAGCTTTGAGGGAATGATGGTATTGAATGTTGAGCTGGAATCAATAAAGAGCTGTCCAGAGGTTCTAGGGTTGAGTAAAGAGCCAATGAGATGGCATCTGCTTGGACTTGTTACTCCAGTAGGCAAAATGGAACAGATTTAAGTCACTTCTCAGGGTGGAACTGATAAGTTTCATCACTAACCTCCCAAAAACACTTCATCACCAGGGATGTATGAGTTACTGCGTGATAGTCATTGAGGCAGGTTACCACACTCTTCTGAGGCTCAGGTATGATTGAAGCCTGCTTGGAACGGGTGGGTACCTCAGACTGCCAGAGAGAGAGGTTAAAGATCTCAGTGAACACTCCAGCCGGTTGATCAGCACAGGTCTTTAGTACTCAGCCGGTTACCCTGTTTGGGTTGAATACTTCCTGTGAATTCACCCTCCTGAAGAATGCTCACATGTCAGCCTCAAGAGACTGAAATCACAGGATCATCAGGGGCTGTGGGAGTTCATGATGGCTTTTCCATGTTTTGTCTGTGATAGAAGGTACTGAGCTCATCTGGGAGCAAAACCCTAATGCCCCTGATTTAACTTTATAAGAGGTGACCTGCCACAAATGCCGAGCATCCTTCACTGATTCAGGTGGCTTTCTGGAGAGTGCACCTGGACCTCTTGTAACTTTCTTGGTCCCCAAACTTGAGTGCCTCTGATCTGGCCTTCAGCAGATTGTGGATCTCGTGGTCCATCCAGGGCTTCTGGTTGAGGAAGGCTCTGAATGATTCTATAACCGTTGGTGCCCTTTGCAGTGGTGCCCCCTCGAGGAAGGTCCAGAAGTAGCCAGACATAGAAGGCCGAAGATGGGATAAATATGAATGGGTGCCAAAGGGTCATTATTGACATATTGGGCTGTGTGGTCTATTTCAATGCTACATCACTCCAGGATAGGTAGCAGGGTGGAGATGCGTATTTACCAAAGGAGGTATAAGGTGCTCCTTCCCTCCGCTAGCCCTCAGGTCACCCTTGGGCAAAGTGTAGCACCTGCTTAGCCCCCCTATCAGGGTCGCATGAAGCCATGGGGGCAGGTGGTGGATGGTCGTAAGAGCAGCTGGTGCATATCACAAGTCCTGGTTATGCGACCACTGACACCAGGCAGACAATCTCTGAAGAGTATTGATAATGACTGGGGTCACCCGTCTTGTAAAGACACTGCCCAGAAGAAGGCAATGTCAAACCACTTCTGTGGAAAAATTTGCCAAGATCAATCATGCTCATGGAGACCATGATCATCCACGTCACACGGCACGACACATAATGATGATGTCATACATCACAGCACATAATGATGATGGTGATGATATCTGCAGGACATGTTTCAATGTGGAGCGGCTGACTATTATAGCTAATGCAGCCCCAGCCCCAGTCTGCGACGTCCCCGCTCTCCAAAAGGACTGTGACACATTTGCCTGCCTCCCGAGCACCCTAGGTTGTTGGTTGGAGTACAGACAAGTGACCCAGTAGTGTAGCGGTTAACATAATGCTTTACAGCACAAACAATCCGGGTTCAATTCCTACAGCTGTCTCTAAGGAGTTTGCATTGTACATGGAAGGGCTATGTCACGGGGAAGCCCCTTGAAAGACAGAATGTCAGTCCAGGAGGGCCACATGAGGGGCAATTGTAGACTATGTGAAACAATATTTTAACACCACTGTATGCATTAACCAGATGGGGCAGCATGGCAACATCACGGTTCGCGGTGACGATTGAGGTTCACCTCCCACTATGATCCCCCTGTGAGCATGTGAGTTTCCTCCATGTGCTCTGGTTTCCTCCCACATTCCAAAGACGTAAGGGTTAGGGTGGGTAAGTCGTGGGCATGCTATGCTGGCGATGGCGAAGGTGTCCCTTAGCACACCTTCAGACTGTGTTGGTTGTTGATGCAAGCGATGCATCGTCACCGGATGTTTTGATGTACCTGTGACAAGTACATCACTATATAAATACACTAGTGTATAGTTAGTGCAGTGAGCATGGCTGTGTTCTGTGAGTGGGACGTGGGAATTCTGGGAGAACTCCAGCCTCCCAGATAACCACACCTGCACCAGGTACACTGAGCCGCAGCTCCTCAGAAGACGTATTAAGGAACTGGAGCTTCGGCTCATGAGGGAAACTGAAGAGGTGATAGACAGGAGCTATAGGGTGCTGTTCACACCTAAGTTGCATGTGACAGGTGCCTTAGTGACTGTCAGGAGAGGCAAAGGAAATGGGCAGACAGTACAGAGTACTCTCGTGGCCGTTCCACTCAATAATAATTATCCTACTTTAGATACTATGGGTGGGGGTGGGGGCAGGACAATGTCCTACCAGGGGAAGTCACAGCTATTAGGTTTCGAGCATTGAGTTTGACACTGGCTCAGAAGAGGAGATAGGTGAAGAGGACAGCAGTAGTACTAAAGGATTCCACAGAGGAACAGAAATGAGATTCTGTCAAATAGATAGAGACAGCCAGATGGCATGTTGCCTCCCAGGTGCCAGGGTCAAGAATTTCTCATATTGGGTCCACAGCTTTCTAAGGGGGGGGGGCAGGGGAGTGAGCAGCCAGAATTCATGATACATATCGGCACCGATGACTTAGGTAGGAAAAGGGAGGAGGTCCTGAAGAGCTGGGTATAAAGCTGAAAGACAGGGTAGTAATCTTTGCTTGTGCCTTGTGCCAGTGAGGGCATGGATAGGATGATTAGGCAGATGAATGCGTGTCCAAGGAACTGGTGCAGGGGGGGCAGGAATTCAGATTTCTGGATCACTGAGAGCTCCTCTGGGTAAGGTACGACCTTTGGAAAAGAGACGGGTTACACCTGAACCCAAGGCGGGTCAACACCCTTATGGGCAGGTTTCCTAGAGCTGCTGGGGAGGGTTTAAAGTAATTTGACAGGGCGATGGGAACCAGAGTGACAGAGCTGAGGATGGGGCAGTTGGTATACAAGAAGGTACAGTGTGTAGTCAGACTGTGAGGAAGGACAGGCGGATAATAGGACATAATTGCAGTCAGTGGAATGAGTGACAGTGTAGTGGGGTGAAAAGGATGACAAATACAAGACTTATATATGAATGCACGCTGTAAATGAATTAAGTTAGATGATCTTGTAGCATGGTTAGAGATTGTCAGGTATGATGTTGTGGGCATCACTGAGTCACTGAGAAGATTATAGTTGGGAGCTTAACATCCAAGGATACATATTGCATTGAAAGGACAGTCAGGTTGGCAGAGGAGTCGGTGTGGTTCTATTGGTTAGAAAAAGTTAAATCAAATCCTTAGAAAGAGGTGACATAGGATTAGAAGATGTAGAATTGTTGTGGGTAGAGTTAAGGAATTGCAAAGGTTAACAGACCCTGATGGGAGTTATACACAGGCCTCTTAAGAGTAGCCAGGATGTGGGAAAAGGCATATAAAAAGGGCAATGTTACCAGAGTCATGGGGGATTTCAATAGGCATGTCGATTGGCAAAATCAGGCTGGTGCTGTTTTTGAATCCCAAGAGAGAAGAATTGTAGAATGCCTAAGATGAGGCTTTTTAGAGCAGCTTCTGCCTGAGCCTCCTAGAGGGTCAGTTATTCTGGATTGCGTGTTGCACAATGAACCAGATTTAGTTAGGGAGCTTAAGGTAAAGGAACCCTTTGGAGGCAGTGATCATAACATGATCAAATTCACCCAGCAATCTGAGAGTGAGAAGCCAAAGTCAAATTATCAGAATCATAGTGGAGTAAAAGGAATTACAGGGACATGAAAAAGGAGCCGGCAAAAATGATTGGAAGGGATGACAGCAAAATGGCAATGGCTGGAATTTCTGGGAGCAATTTGGAAGGCAGAGGATAGAAACAGCCCAAAGAAGAAGTAGTCTAAAGGCAGGATGGCACAGCCGTGGCTGACAAGAGAAGTCAAAGCCAACATAAAAGCAAAAGAGAAGGCATATAGTAGAGAAAAATTAGTGGGAGATTAGAGGATTGGGAAGCTTTTAAAAACAACAGAAGACATCTAATGCTATAAGGAGTAAAAATATGAAATATGAAGGTAAGCTATGTAATAATATTAAAGAGGATACCAAAAATCTTTTCAGATATATAAAGAGTAAGAGAGAGAGAAGAGCAGCTATTGTATTACTGGAAAGTGATGCTGGAGAGGTAGTACTGGGGACAAGCAAATGGCGGATAAACTGAATAAATATTTTGCAGCAGTCTTCAGTGTGGAAGATACCTAGCATTATGCAAAATTTCGAGAGTGTTAGGGAGCAGAAGCAAGTGTAGTTGCCATCACTATGGAGAAGGTGCTTGGGGAACTGAAAGATCTGAAGGTAGATAAATCACCTGGACCAGATGGTGTACACCCCAGGGTTCTGAAAGAGGTGGCTGAAGTGATTTTGGGGGCATTAGTAATGACCTTACAAGATTCTGGCATGCTTTCGAAGGATTAGACAATTGCAAATGTCACTCGACTCGTCTACAAGGGAGGGAGGTGGAAGAAAAGAAATTATAGGCCAGTTAGCTTCTTCAGTGGTTGTGAAGTTGGAGACAATTGTTAAGGATGTGGTTTTGAGGACTCTGAGGCACATGATAAAATGGGCCAAAGTCAGCATGGTTTCCTTAAGGGAAAATCTTGCCTGACAAATCTGTTGGAATTCTTTGAGGAAATGACAAGCAGCATAGACAAAGGAGTATTGGATTTTAAAAAGTCTTTGACAAGATGCTAGACATAAGGCTGCCTAGCAGGATAAGAGCCCATGATGTTACAAGAAAGATACAAGCATGGATGGAGCATTGGCAGATTGGCAAGAGGCAAATAGTGGGAATTAAGGGAGCCTTTTCTGGTTGGCTGCCGATGACTAGTGGTTTTCTGCAGGAGTTGGTGTTGGTACATCGTATGTCAAAGATTTGGGTGATGGAATTGGTGGATTTGTGGCCAAGTTTGCAGACGATACGAAAATAGATGGAGGCGCAGGTAGTTTGAGGAAGCAGAGAGGCTGCAGAAGGACTTAGACAGATTAGGAAGAATGGGCAGAGATGTGACAGATAGAATACTGTGTTAGGAAGTGTAAGGTCGTGCACTTTGGTAGAAGGAATAAAGGCATAGACTATTTTCTAAATGGGAGAAAATTGTCAAAGGCCTTTTAAAAAACCTGAGATGCAAAGGGACTTGGGAGTCCACATGTAGGATTCCCTAAAGGTTCACTTGCAAGTTGGTTTGGTGGTGAGGAAGGCAAATGCAATGTTAGCATTCATTTTGAGAGGACTAGAATATAAAAACAAGGATGTAACACTGAAGCCTCACTTGGAGCATTGTGAGCAGTTCAGGGCTCCTTATCTAAAAAAGGATGTGCTGATAGTGATGAGGGTTCAAAGGAAGTTCACCAAAGTGATTCCGGGATTGAAATGCTTTATCATAAGTTTGATGGCTTTTGGCTTGTACTCGCTGCAATTTAGAAGAATGGGGAGGGGGGTGTCATTGAAACCTATCAAATGTTGAAAGGTCTAGATACAGTGGATGTGGAGAAGATGCATCCTATGGTAATGGAGTCTAGGATCAGAGGACACAATCTCAGAATAAAGCAACGTTCGTTTAGAATGGAGATGAGGAGGAATTTCTTTAGCCAGAGGATGGTGAGTCCATGGATTTGTTGCCATATCTGGCTGTGGAGTCCAGGTCAATGGGTTTATTTAAAGTGGAGGTTGATAGATTCTTGATAAATCAGGGCATGAAATGTTGTAGGGCAAAGTAAGGAGAATGGGGTTGAGAGGGAACTGGATCAGCCATGATGGGCCAAATGGCCTAATTCTGCTCCTGTGACTTCTGATCTGATGGTCTGATCTCTAATCTGTCTTGAAATCTGGCCTGAAATGTCGACTCTTTACTCACTCCTGCCTGATCTGATGAGCTCCCCAAGCATTTTGTGGATTTATCATTCTTTAAAAGTTTGGCTTTACTTACTGAATTGTCAAATAGGTCCCACCCAGATGTCACTGATCAAAGTTGACAGTATGGTCCAAACCAAGGATGTGACTTACCCGATTGATCTTAAATCAATAGATACTTTATTGATCCCGAAGGAAATTACAGTGTCATAGTACCATAACAAGTACACAGATACACAAATATACAAATGTTGAAAGAGAAGTAAGAAAGAATAAAAAATAAGTTACCTCAAACAGTTTAACAGGAGGAGGTCATCACTTCCCCGGCTATAGGTTGACTCATTATCGAGCCTAATGGCCGAGGGAACAAATGACCTCACATAGCACTCTTCGAAGCAGCGCAGTTGTCTCAGTCTATTACTAAAAGTGCTCCTCTGTTCAGACAACGTGGCATGCAGAGGGTGAAAAACATTGTCCGGGATTGCCAGGATATGAGATATCATAGCGTTATCTTGGATCACCAGAGTGACTCAGCAGACTGAAGTGGCCCTGAATTCAAGCAACACACGCAAAATGCTGGTGGAATGCAGCAGGCCAGGCAGCATCTATAGTTTCGATGAGTCAGATTGGCGTTTCCCTGCTCTCCCCAAAACTTCGATAGCATTTGCCAGTTCAGTACAGAGGCAGCAGGAGGTAAAATGCTGACCTTTGCCAGAATCCCAGCGATTTCTAAAGAAACTTCAACATAATAAGTATTCCAATCAGTCATTTGAGCTGTGTTAGCACATTGTCTGGAACAGGCCGTTCTGAAATGTGCCTGTGGTCAGAGTCCTTGTAATACTCACAGAGAAGTGTGCAAGTTTTAAAATCTATGTCGGGCAGAGACTATTTTGGGGCTTTCCTCTACTACTTTAGGTCAATCTGATATTCACAATGAGCTCAAGTTCAACTTTATTGCTATTCAACCATGCAAATGTATATGGCTGAATGAAAAATCGCTCCTCTCGGGCCAAGGTGCAAAATACTACATATAGTTATGATCCAGAGCATACATCACAAAATAACATTAGCACAAGTTCCAGAGTGGCTTGGCCTGAAGACTGACATAAAATATGAGGTTCAAAGTTCAAATTAAATTTTATTATCAAAGTTAAGTCACCAAATACAATCCCAAGATTCATCTTCTTGTGGGTATAGCATATGTATAGAATAGTAACTATAACAGGATCAGTGAAAGATCAACCAGAGTGCAGAAGACAACAAACTGTGCAATTGCAAATATAGATAAATAGCAACAAATAACAAGAGCATGAGATAGAGTTCTTAAAGTGAGATTATTGAGAACAGTTCAATGAGGGAGCAAGTGAAGTTGAGTGTAGTTATCCTCTTCAATTCAAGAGCTTTTATTGTTTGCGGGGGTAGTGACTGATTTTGAACCTGGTGGTGCGAGTCCTGAGGCTCCTGTACTTTTTACCTGATGGCAGCAGTGAGAAGAGAGCATATTCTGGGTGGTGTTATGGCACTAATATGGGTACGGAATAACCAACAATGATCCTACTAATATGAAGATGATGCACGTGTGAAATATAGAACATGCCAATTGGTAGGAGTTTTTTTAAAATATAAGTAGTGAGGTGAGGCCTCCATCAGTCACAGTTGACCATGAATATTGCATCCTAGCTGTCTAGATACACAAGCCAGGTAGCACAATGTGGAGAGCAGCCTATTGCCCATGTAGCAGGCTTCCCCTCCTAGTGCGTCTGATGAATCCAAAGGAACGGCAGAGACTGATACAGTTTGGTACCAACAGCGTCACAAGAGTTGTTGTCAGCATTGAACTCAATGTAGGACTCCCTTAGGACCTTCAGCTCCAGAATTTGCCCTCAGGGTTTACTCCCAAAGCCTTCTCCCCATGAGTGGGTATAGACGCAAGGCAGCAGAGGTTTGAGATCAGAGTTTTCCTTCTCCTAGATGAGCTGCCAACCACAGCTGATGAGCCCCATCTGCCTGCAGTGACTGGTTTTAAGGCGCCAGTAACCCACATTTGCCCCTTCTCCTGTCAGTAGAAACAGTTCCACCGGGTTTAGTAGCTAAGCCACATGTGAAGGCCAGGAGCTGAACTTGGTTGTCAGAGGCTATTTGAGATGCACGCCATTTGGAGCATTTTATTGGTGGTGGGAGCTTGTCCCCATTACCATCCCTAGCTATAACAACCTCAAGGAACCCAAGCAAATAAATAAATAAATAGATAAAACTCCTACCATTTGTCAAGTTCCATACTTCACATGTGCATCATCTTCATGTTAGTATGATCATTATTTTCAAAGTTACAATGATCTTTGCACTTTCTTGGCATCTGACTGGATTGGAATAAAGGAATAAAGGTGAATTGTGTTTGATCATGTTAGCATGCTGGACGCTTTCCAGCACCAGCGACCCAGGTTCAATTCCCGCCACTGTCTGTAAGAAGTTTGTGCGTTCTCCCCATGACTGCATGTATTTCCTCTGGGTGCTCCAGTTTCCTCCCAGCGTCCAAAGACAAACTGGTTGGTGGGTTAATTGGTCACTGTAAGTTGTCCCCTGATTAGGCGAGGGTTATATCAGGGGTTGCTGGCTCGTGCAGCTCAAAGGGCCGATAAGACGCTGTATCTCAAAAAGTAAATAAACCACTGTAATAGCAGGTGAAAGGTGACCAGTAGCGGATAAGGGTGTGTGTCTGTGAGTTGGGGGGTGGTGCAAGGGCTGTAGCATGGCAGGGCTCGACTTCCGCTTCAAATCCACCCACAGACCTGGCTTCCACCACAGCCGGTGGCAGACTGTTCCACAGATTCACTACTCTCTGGCTTAAAAAAATCCTCTTTACTCCTGTTCTAAAAGTTGCCCCTCAATTTTGAGTTTCTGGCTACCCCCACCAGAGGAAACATCCTCTCCACATCCACCTTATCCTGCCTTTTCAACATTCTGTAGGCTTCAATAAGATCCCCATGCATTCTTCTAAATTCCAGAGAGTACGGGCCCAAAGCTGCCAAACATTCCTCATATGTTAACCCCTTCATTCCCAGAGTCATCCTCATGTACCTCCTCTGGACTCTCTCCAATGACAGTACATCCTTTCTAAGATTTGGGGACCTAATCTGTTGATAATACTCCAGGCAGTCTGACTAGTGCCTTATTGAGCTTCAGCATTATCTCCTTGATTTTATATTCTATTCTCCTTGAAATAAATGCCAACATTGCATATGCCTCCTTTACCACGGTCTCAACCTGTGACTTAACCTTCTGGGAGTCTTGCACGAGGACTCCTAAGTCCCTCTGCACCTCTGATGTTTGAACCTTCTCTCCACTTAGATAAAAGGAACAAGAGTGCAGACTATTAACAAACTCCATTATCATACATTTCCCAACACTGTATTCCATCTGCCACTTTTTTGCCCATTCTTCCAATTTGTTTAAGTCCCGCTGCAATTGCATTGCTTCCTCAGCTCTACTTACCCCTCCACCTATCTTCATATCATCTGCAAACTTGCCACAAAGCTCCACTATCTAAATCATTGACAATGTGAAAAGTAGCGTCCCAATACTGACCCCTGAGGAATATCACTAGTCATCGGCAGCCAACCAGAAGGGCCCCCTTTATTCCTACTTGCCGCCTACCTGGCATGTCTCTATCCATGCCAGAATATCTCCTGTAACACAAGAGGATTTCAATCTTGGCAAGTAACCTCATGTGGGGCACCTTATTAAATGCCTTCTGAAAATCTAAGTGACATCCACTGTCTCTCCTTTGTCCACCCTGTTTGTTACTTCCTGGAAGAATTCAAACAGATTTGTCAAGCAAGATTTCCCTTTACAGAAACCATGCTGACTTTGATTTATTTTATCATCAGTCTCCAAGTACCCCAAAACCTCATCCTTATTAATAGACTCCAACATTTCCCAGCCACTGAGGTTGGGCTAACTGGCCTATAATTTCCTCCCTTCTTAAAGAGTGGAGTGACATTTGCAATTTTCCAGTCCTTCAGAACCATATCAGAATCAAGTGATTCTTGAAAGATCGTGACCAATGCATCCATGACCTCTTTCAGCCCTCTGGGATGTAGTGTCAGGACACTGGAGCAGGGATCCAATCGCAGACCCAGTGCACACAGTGATATTAATTGAGTAACAAATCCCGAAATGCAAACCAAGTCGGCATTAGAGTTCAGGCAGAGTTCAAAACACCCAGAGAAATCCAAAAACCAGAATCGGGAAATGGGCAGAGTCCATATTCAGACAGACAGGGTACAGATATGAATGCTGGAAAGGCTCAGGAAAATTCACTGGCACAATCTGGCAAAAACACAGGACTGAAATAAACAGAAGCAGTCTCTCTCTCTCTCTCTCTCTCTCTCTCTCTCTCTCTCTCTCGTGAGAGCTGATGTTTCTGCTGCTGCATGTCTGTGGGAGGAGGGAGGGGTCTCTGGGGTTTGAACGTTTTCTGACATTCATTCTTTGAGTTTTATCTGTTTGGTGGATGTCTGTGAAGAGTAAGCTTTTCAGGTTATATACTGTATACATTCTCTGATAATAAGTTGAACCATTGAACTATTGTAAGACTATTGAACAGTGCCCTTGTACGATAAAATGGACTCTTAATGGATAAAATGGACCCACTTAATGAGCTTACATTCTTTCAGCTGACCACAATGAGTAAATCAAGCTATCATTTAAGATTTAAGATTGTTCAATATCAATTCCAGCACACGAGTGTGAAAGAGAATGTTACTCTGGATCCAATGCAACAGAACAAAAATGCATTAATAATTTTAAAAAAGCAAAATAAATATAAATACATAAGACAGCTTATATACATTGATTATATGTCCATAAAGTGATGCCTGGCACGTGACTGTCTGTGAGTCAGTTGACTGACAGGAAATGATAAAGTTGTGGTGGTTGGAGTTGTGGAGGGGTGGGTTAGCAGCAATGAAGTCACATAGGCAATCATTAAGAAGTGCCTGAGACTGACATCAAGGCTTCTTCCACAGTGAGTCAGATATTTGTTCAACGTAAGAAGGCTCAACAAAATGCTATTTTCACAGTTTTTCTGTGAGTTTGGTGGAAAGATAGAGTGCTGTCAGAGTGTCAGTCAATGCAGGGGACATACCTGAGGCACCACTAGCACTCTGTGGCTACATACGTGAATGAGACTGGTGTAATAGGACATGTTCCACTTAGGCTGTTAATGTGGGTTTCTTATTACATGAAAATATCACAATTCAGAAGAAATGTGCTATCATCTTGCTTTACTCAGCCAAAAGAGGGGCTCAAATCTCGATATGAATCACAAGCATGAGATCAGTATAATTTGAGACAGGCACCCAATGTAAGAAGGTCAGGCAACATATATGGAGAAAAATGAAGAGTCTTGATAAAAGATCTCAGCCAGAAACATTGAGTGTCTAGTCATTTCCATAGAGTTCCTCTAGCATTCTGTATGTGTTGTTCTGGACTTCCAACACCTGCAGAATCTCTTGTGTTTCTGACTAGCTGCTCCACCGCAGAGTCTTTTCAGGATTTGCATACCCTGAAGATGTTTAAATCTTCCAGTCCTGATGAAGGGTCTCTGCTTGAAACGTCGACTGTTTATTCATTTCCATAGCTGCTGCCTGACCTGCTGAGTTCCTCCAGTATTTTGTGTGTAGAATTTTTAAATCATTTTCCTGCTATAACTTATGAGCACCTGCAGAATTTCCATTGTTTAAGAAGTGATACCTTTTTTAATTATTAAAACCATCCTCCATTTGAACCTTTGCATCCGTGGGAGCCAATGTTCAGAATCAGGTTCAGAGTCAGAATTATGATCACTGACAAATGTTGTGGAATTTTCTGTTCTGTGGCAGCAGTGCAGTGCAATACATAAAATATCATAAATCACAATCAGAAATATATAGGAAATAAATTAATTATCATGTCGTGAAAAAGTATTCAGCCTCCACCTTTTTTCACATTTTACTGTTTCTTTTTCTAAATTTGAAATAGTTTGAAGTAGGGTTTTTTTCTGAGCTAATCTAAAAAAGCATTGTGCATCTCGTCAAATCAAAAGAAAATTTCCAAAACCTGTCAACAATTTATTAAACAAAAACCAAAATTGTGAGGCTGAAAATGTATTCACCCTCTTTGTAATTACTACTCTAACTTTCTTCAGGTACAATGCTGTATTATCTTGCCAACTCATCCAATTTGTTGATGTAGAAAATTCGAGGGTCACCTCTGTTTTCCATGAATTCATAAGAAGAAATAACCCCTCCCTCTGTAAGGTCCAACAGTATGGTAGATTTTCAACAGACCAGACCAAAATGAAGGCAAATGAACATTCAAGACATCAGGGAAATGATAGAGAAGCCCCAATCTGGGGAAGAGTACAAGAACATCTCAAAGGCATTTCCATCATCTGCAGAATCTCTTGCATTCACGATTTGCTGCTCAACTGCAAAGTCTCTTTGAGGGTTCCATACCTTGAAGAAGTGTAGATCTTTCAGTCCTGATGAAGGGTCCTGAATGATGGATGATGCTTTCTAGTGGCAGCGCTCCAAGTAAGTGTGTTCAGTGGTGGGAAGGACTTTGCCTATGACGGATAGGGGTGTAACAACCACTTTCTGTAGCCTTGTCTGTTTCTTGGCATTGGTGTTTTCATTCCAGGACATGGTAGGATACTGCCGGCTGTCTGACAAAACTTAAACACAAGGGATTCTGCAGTTGCTGGAACTTGACAAAGCTCATTCTCCCAAAAACTCTCTGAGGCCAGGAGTCAATTAAAATGGAAGAAAATGGAGACTAGAAGTATCTCTTTTGGGCGAGGGTATTGCAGGCTGAAGAATTCAAACGGATAAGGGGAGTCAAGATTATCCAAGATATTGGTAAGTAGTGGAACAGTCTCAAAGGGCCGAATGGTCGCCTGCAATCCCAAGTTAAAATTGTCCTTTGGTGAAATTATCTAGCCAATCAGAATATTTTTTGAACCAACCAGAAAACCTTAACACTAGAACATAGAACACTACAGCACGATATAGACCATTCAACCAACTCAAGATCAATCTAAACCTTTCCTTCCATGTCCTCAATTTTTCTATAATCCATGTGCCTCTTCATCAGTTGCTTAGATGTTCCTACTGTATCAGATTCTACCACCAGCCCTGGCAGTGTGTTGCATGTACCCACCACTCTCTGTGTAAATAACTTAGCTCTGATATCCCCTCTATACTTTCCTCTAATCAACTTAATATTATGCCCTCTTGTATTAGCCATTTCTGCCCTTGGAAAAAAATCTCTGGGTGTGCACTCTATCTAAGTCTCTTATCACCTTGTACACCTCTATCAAGTCACTGCTCACCCTCCTTCACACCAGAGAGAAAAGCCTGAGCTGAGACAGTATTTCTCTCTCGCTCAACCCGCACTGGAATTGTGCTTATTTTGTTGCCTCAGTTCTGGATCATGTAGGTTAATTTCATTTGTGTTACCTCAGGTTTGTTGTGCTTGTAATATGCTCTGCTGTTGCTGCAAAAAGCTAATATTCACGGCATTACTACCCTGGACATGTAAGCCTATGGGCACTGTTGTTTCTAAGCTGTGGGGTGCACAGCCGCGCAGTAACTGAAATGCTCCTGCGCCATAGCCTTCGTTGCCATTAGGCTGAAAATGTATTTTATATAATGCTAATATAATTTTGAGATCTTTGTTAATTATCATCATCACCATCATTATGTGCCATGTTGTATGATGTAGGTGATCATGATCTTTCCATGACCATGATTGTTCTTGGTAAATTTATCTACAGAAATAGTTTGCCATTGCCTTCTTCTGCGCAGTGTCTTTACAAGACAGGTGACCCCAGCCATTATCAATACTCTTCAGCGATTGTCAGCCTGATGTCAGTGGTCACATAACCAGGACTTGTGATCTGCACCGGCTGCTCATACAATCATCCACCACCTCCTCCCATGGCTTCACATGACCCTGATTGGGGGGGCTAAGCAGGAGCTACATCTTGCCTAAGGGTAATCTGCAGGCTATCAGAGGAAAGGAACATCTTATACCTCCCCTGGTAGAGAGGTGTCCCCACCCTGCAATCCATCTATTTGAATATAATTGTGAAATACCCTGTAACTAATTGTGTTAATAAATATAATCCATATCTTTTCTAAATAATAACCCAACCACACCTTTACTTTGAAGCATTTTAGAACTTCGATATACTTACATTGTCCAAGTTACAACACCGTTACAAATTGTAACAATAAACACAGAATGGAAGCTGGTAGTTTATTGTTAATAACCATTGGCCCGCTGAGCGCTGGTGCCATCTGGCCAAAACATTTTATTTTTGCCATTGTTTCCCTGTCAGTTATTTTGACTGCCTGCCATGTTTACATGTGTTGTGAGATGTGGTTTATGTTTGTTTGATGTGCATATTACCAAAATAAAATATAAAGTGCCACACAGTTTTCAGGCTGTGTGAAGATTTCCCGCTCAGGGCAATGGCTGGTCTGTGCAGCTGTAAAAAGTTTAGAAGGAACATTGCTTGTAACAATAAATTTGGACTTGAATAGCAATTGAAAATACAATGAATTAGAAGGATGTCCAAGGCTAGATCAAATTGTGAGGATTCAGAAGCAAAATGTAGCTAGAAAATAAGGGGAGATGGGGAAAAATAATTTGGGCCAATGAAGTGTTTATTTTCATGTTAATATAATGACAAAACGCTCAATGGCCACTTTATTAGGTACTTCCAGTTCATGGTCTTCTGCAGCTGATGCCCATCCACTTCAAGGTTCAATGTGTTTGTTGTGACAGCGTTGAAGACATCATTGAGACACTGAAGCTGGTGATATAAAAGCCTTTCTTCATCACAGCAAGCAGGTATCATTCTGGTGACACTCAGTAGAGGCTCACAAACCCAAAGTTACATCACATTTTTATACCCTTAACATCAAAGGTAACAGTAGGAGATGCTATACAATTTCAATAGTTACAATGACATCATTCCCTTCAATATTCTGGGTTGACAATGTTACCCTTGAATTACAGATCTACAGTGACAGACACCTCTGAATGTTCAAAGACCTTTGTCACAAAGTAATTCACACATATAGTCTACAATTTTCTGGGGGGCTGGAGTCCCAGGCATCCAAAATTAACATTGTCACGGCTGTCTGAGCACACAAATATGATAAGTACACAAAACTATTGATTGCCTATATCTGCAACCATGTGTATTATGCTAAGTAACAACATCTGTCTGGTCTGCCAGTTTGAACAAGTTATAATGGTGCAAATAACTTACACATGAGCTGAAGGACTACAGTCCTGATGAAGTGTCTTGGTCTGAAACATCAGCTGCTTATTCACTTCCATAGATGCTGCCTGACCTGCTGAGTTCCTCTGGCACTTTGTATGTGTCGTTCTGGATTTGCAGCATCTGCAAATTTTCTCGTATTTATGTTAACTTAATCATGAAATTAATTGTGCAAATGAATATAATCCATAAATTTTCTAAATAATATATGTACCACAACTTATACTTTGAAACATTTTAAAGCTTCAATATATTTACATTGTTGGTGTTTCAAGTTAAAACACTGTTACAAATTGAAACAATAGACACAGAATGGAAGTCAGTTGCTCATTGTTAATAAACCGTCAGCCTGCTGAATGCCAACACTGTCTATAAAAGAAACATTTAAAGTGTTGTGCAGTTTTCAAATCATGTGAAGTTTTCCTTCTCAGAGCAATGGTTGAGCTGAACAGCTGTTAGAAAATAGATGTAATGTTGTTGGTGAACCTCTTCTGCGCACTTTCCACGGTCTCTGCATCCTTCCTATTATGGGACAACCAGAACTGCACACAATGCTTCAAAGTTTTGGTGATTCCGAAAGGATGGGAATTATTGGAAATGCCAGAAATCTAGGGACAGACCAACCCAGCAGCAGGAGATCCAGCAGAGTCCCCACACATACCACACATACGGCTTTCCCAAAGCATCTCCTTCAAGCCAATTTTCTCAACTGTGCCTCCCCCTTTCCTCTCCAAAGTTCTCTGAAGCAACCAACTTTCAGTCCCTACATCCTTGTCTAATGCTGACACATCACTAATCCTAACCCTTACTGTGATTCCTTAAGGTTGCAATAGCCGGGAGTGGTACTGAGGACGAGCTCCCACTACCTATTAAATAGTCCCAATGGCGTGTGTGTCAAGTAGTTTCTGACAACCAAGTCCAGCTCCTGGCCTTCACGTGTGGTTTAGCTACTAAGCCCGGTGGAACCATTTCTACTGACAGGAGAAGGGGCAAATGTAGACTACTGGTGCCTTAAAACTAGTCACTTCAAGCAGATGGGGCTTGTCAACCATGGTTGGTAGCTCACCTAGGAGAAGGAAAATGCTGATCTGCCTCACAGCTTTATCCACTCATGGGGAAATCTTCAGGAGTAAACCCTGAGGGGAAAACTCTGGAGCTGGAGTCCCTAAGGCTGAATTCAAGGCTGACTGGCGACTCCAGTGACACCACTGGCGCCAAACTGCATTGGTCTCGCCGTTCCTTTGGATTCATCAGCTGCATGGAGCGGGGGAGCCTGTTACGTACGCAGCAGTTTGCTCTCCGTATCATAATGCCCTGGCTTGGGTATATCACGTAGACAACTGGGATGCCGTATCCACGGGGTCCCAACCCTAAATGGGCATCTTTGGAATGTGGGAGGAAACCCACACGGTCATAGGAAGAATGTTACCGCTCCTTACAGACAGTTGTGGAATTGAACCTGGGTTGCTGGCCTCTGCCTATCACCTCCTACTTGTGCCCCTCCTCTTTCCCTTTCTCCTGTGGTCCGCTCTCCTCTCCTGTCAGATTCCTTCTTCTCCGGCCCTTTACCTTTTCCATCTATTGCTGCCCAGCTTCTCATTTCATCCCCTCCCCTCCCCCACCACCCACCTTCCCCCTCACCGGTCACCTGCCAGCTTGTACTCCTCCCACTCCCCCGCCTCATGAAGGGCTTCGGCCTGACGTGTCGTCCACTGGTGATGCCGGACCGGTAGAGTTTCAACGGCACTTTGTGTGTGTTATGTTGCCATGCCTCGCTCACTCTTGCACCATGCGGTTTGGGGTAACTGCTGGCAGTCAGGCACTCTCATTCTCTGACACCTTGTTCTAGACTCGTGAATGTTCAGAGCGAGCTCCGGCTACGAGTGCAGTTGTGGCTGCCCATTAATGCAGTAACACGTCGGGGCCCAGAGATAAACACTGATGATTGTTTGTGTCTTGTGGCTCTGACTGAAGCCACCTTGCCTTTTGATGTGTTGCCACCGTGTACCACAAATTGATTGATCGACTCCAGCAGTGATTACATCCATACGCCTGGAACGCAATCATACCACAGAAAACGAGCCTTGACTTTTTCATCAGCTTTGAAGCTGTGCCGATGAGATCCCTCATTAGTGTATAATAATTTCTAACAGGAGTAATCAGCTCAGAATCAGTTTACTCCTTTTTGATGTGGTTTGTTACAGTACCTCTCCGGTGACAAAGGTAAGCCGATGTCTTCTGAAGAAATCTAAACTGAGAAAACACTTGAGCTAAGTTAAAGGCTAAGAAAGCTCAGCAGCATAAACACAGAGAGTGATCAAGAAAAACCACATCACTGTGGTATTGAGACAGAGACAATTCCTGAACACAACATCAAAGGAGAGAGAAATGATTGTTACCCCGTGTGCAGCATTAAAAAAAAAACTCAAGGCAAAGACCAGAGACATCAAGGGACTGGACGTAGACCAGGTGAGTGGGCAGGGGTGGATGATGAGGCCGGATGCTGGAGTGGGTGCAGGTGACCAAATGGCCCTTGTGTTTGGGTGTACTCCACCAGCGGCTCGTTCCTGTCCTCATCCCTCTCTCCTCTCTTCAGCTTCCTCTGAGGGAGGGTCATCCAAGCGAGTGCTTTATTGAGAATGGGGGGGGGGGTTTCTGGTAGCATTTCCTACACCTCCCATTCACCAACGTGGCTCATCGGTTTACTTTTACTTTAATTTTACTTTATCGTCACCAAACAATTGATACTAGAGCGTACAATCATCACAGCGATATTTGATTCTGCGCTTCGTGCTCTCTGAAGTACAAATGGAAGTAAATATAATAAAAATTTAAATTATAAATCATAATTAGAAAATAGAAAAGGGAAAGTAAGGTAGTGCAAGTCAGGTCCGGATATTTGGAAGGTACAGCCCAGATCCGGGTCAGGATCCATTCAACAGTCTTATCACAGTTGGAAAGAAGCTGTTCCCAAATCTGGCTGTACGAAACTTCAAGCTCCTGAACCTTCTCCCAGAGGGAAGAGGGACAAGAAGTGTGTTGGCTGGGTGGGTTGTGTCCTTGATTATCCTGGCAGCACTGCTCCGACAGCGTGTGGTGTAAAGTGAGTCCAAGGATGGAAGATTGGTTTGTGTGATGTGCCGGGCTATGTTCATGATCTTCTGCAGCTTCTTCTGGTCTTGGACAGGACAACTTCCATACCAGGTTGTGATGCACCCTAGAAGAATGCTTTCTACGGTGCATCTATAAAAACTAGTGAGGGTTTTAGGGGACAGGCCAAATTTCAGGTTTAGGAGGAGGATTTTCTGGTACGAGGTGACATTTCAGAAACTGAGCTTCTGTCTCCTGGAACTTTGAAGTAAAGGAGTGGTTATATTGAAATTCAAAGTTCACAGTAAATTTATTATCAGGGTACATATACGTCATCAGATGTTGCCCTGAGGACCAGCACCTTGTCGTGGTGGAGAAGCTTGTAAGTTCCTGGGATCCTGAGAGCAAAGGCGTAGGGCGATCAGCTGCTGGTAGGGTCGAGGGAGACATCCCAGTCAAAGAGCAACCCAACCAGGAGCTCAGCAGTGGAGCTGGCGACACGTCACAATGGCAGTGAAGGCAGAGGAAGGCTGCAGGAGTGAAGGGCCCCCAGTCACCTTGAATTCCATGCCACTGGACCCTGGCCCCGATCTGTCAAGGACCGTGCAGTGGCTACCCGTGCATCGGCCTCCCCACATTAAACAAAGTCACGCACAGGCGTTCTCCATTGAGGGAATCCAGCCCAACATCTCAGATTAAAGCCTGTGGTGAACCTGGATTGGCTTCTACAGTCACCTGAGGACTCGCCAATAGACAACCCCTTAGGAGATCATCGTACTCGACTCGGATGATCACACTACTCCTTCCTTGAGATTCATTGTTTGTTTGTTTGTTGTTAGTTTGCTTATTTAGAGATAAAGCACAGAACAGGCCCTTCCATCCCATTGAGCCGCAGTACTCAATGACTCAAGCCACCAGACTTTAACCCTAGCCTAATCATAGGAACTATATAATGGACAATTTAACTACTGATCAGTACACCTTCAGTCTGTGGGATGAAATGAGAGCACCTGGAGGTATTCCACACACACGTGGGAAGTCCACAGGCACACGGGAAGATCGTACAAACATTCTTACAGAGGATGCTGAAATTGAACTCCAAACTCTGACACCCCGAGTGTCACATTAACTGTCACGCCACTGTGGCTCCCCTACTTCCTTGTGGGTGTACACAGTGGAACAGAGAAATACAATAGAATCAGTGAAAAACTACCCACAAACACTGACAAACAAGCAATGTGCAAAAAAAACAAAAGCCATTCACTCAATTGTTCGTTCACAGAACGAGAAGTGTGCTTGAAAGTGATTTTGTCAGTGTGGAATCAGTTCAGTTGACAAACAGTCAACATGCAAAAAATGGTGTTTGTGGATTTGATTCTGTGGTTCATGTTATATTGCTTCTGGTCACTCCTTTTTTATTGCTAACTTATGTGATTTTAGTCGGGGTGGCCTGAAGAACACAGCGTTAGATTGAACTGAACCGAGCTGATCGGAACACATTTGGACTCTCCTGATGACCTTGTGGGCTGGTGTTATATATTCTGTGTTTTTGCTATTTTTTGCCATTTTTTTGATTTGTTTTTTTTTGTGCTGGGGGTAGGGTTTGATGTCTTTCTTTGAATGGTTCCATGGTTTTCTTTTTTTCGTGACTGTCTGTGGGGAAAATGAATTTCAGTGTTGCATATTGCATATATACTTTGATAATAAATGAACTTTCAAGATTTGAATCTTTAAATAAATGTTCAAAATAGGTAGGGGGTGTAACAGAATGATGGAGTGAATCTATTCCAGATGGTACAGAATTTTGCTCCAGGCTTTGGAGTCAAACTCTCGGAGGCCAGATTTCAGGAGGGAAGCGACCGGCAGCTGGAAGTGATTACAAAGGGAAATGGTATGGTAGCATTTATTATGAGAAGATTTAAATACAGCCATAATGATCAGATGGCACAGCCCCAGAAGAGAGCGATGTCCTTTTAAAACGGAGATGAGGAGAAATTTCTTTAGCCAGAGGGTGGTGAATCTGTGGAATTCGTTGCCACAGGCGGCTGTGGAGGTCAAGTCATTGGGTATATTTAAGGCAGAGGTTGATAGGTTCTTGATTAGTCAGAGCATGAAGGGATACGGGGAGAAGGCAGGAGGTTGGGGCTGAGGAAAATTGGATCAGCCATGATGGAATGGCAGAGCAGACTCAATGGGCCAAATGGCCTACATCTGCTCCAATACCTATAGGTCCTAAACTTGATAGCATCTATTTTAACTGATACGACAGTTCAGTCAGAATCAGTAGTTGCATTTTTATCTCTATCAGTCATGTTATGAAACAGTGAAATAATTTTAAGTATCTCCTCCTTTTTGAAGAACACAGCCGCTGTGAACCGATAGGAGCCAAGCAACACCTTAGAAAGTCGGAGGGAAAACTGGATCCTATCTTCATCGGGTATACTTAAAGCGGAGGTTGATAAGTTCGTGATTAGTAAAGGCATCCAGGATTATAGGGAGAAGGTCGGGGACTGGGGTTGAAGGAGATAACAAATCAGTCATGGTGGAATGGCAGATAAGTTTCGATGAGCCCATATGGTCATTCAGAACAGAGATCGACGTATTTCAGGATATTTATTTATTTAGAAACAGTGTGGAATAGGCTCTTCCAGCCCTTTGAGCTGAGCCACCCAGCAATAACCCAATTTAACCCTAGCCTCATCGTGTGACAATTTACAATGATCAATTTACCTACCGACCAGTACATCTTTGGACCGTGGTCATGGGGAGAACTCCTTAAAGGCAGCGGTGGGAATTGAACCTAGGTCACCTTTACTGTAGAGCTTTGTGCTAACCACTACGCTCCATGCCACCCCAGTACTGAGGAAATCAAAGACAGAGGCATGCAGCCCAGAACCAGGCCCTTTGGCCCAATTCCTCCATGCTGACCATGATATCATAAGATACAGGAGCAGAATTTGGCCATTTGGCCCATCAAGTTTGCTCTACCATTTCATCATGGCTGATCCAGTTTTTTTCTCAGCCTTAATCTTCTGCCTTCTCCCTATATGCCTTCATGCCCTGACCAATCAAAAATCTATCAACCTCTGTCTTAAATATACATAATATCTTGGCCTCCTCAGCTGCCTGTGGCAACAAATTCCACAGATTCACCATTCTCTGGCTAAAGAAATTCCTCCTCATCTCTGATCCAAGAGGGCACCCCTCTATTCAGAGGCTGTGTCCTCTGGTCTTGGACTCTCCCACCAAAGGAAGCAGCCTCTCCATACCCACTCTTTCGAGGCACTTCACCATTCAGAGGAAACAGCCCCTCCATACCCACTCTTTCGAGGCCTTTCACCATTCAATAAGTTTCAATGAGTTCACCCTTCATTCTTCTAAATTCCAGAAAACACTCTTCAAATCAAAGGCCATTCAATACTGGAATCGTTTTCATGAACTTTCTTTAAACCCTCTCCAGTTTCAGCACCTCCTTTTGCAGATAAGAGGCCCAAAACCGCTCACAATACTCCAAATGAGGCCTCACCGGCGCTTTATAAAGTCTCAATATCATATTCTAGTCCTCTTGAAATTAATGCTAACATTGCATTTGCCTTCCTCTCCACTGACTCAACCTGCAAATTAACCTCTAGGGAATCCTGCACAAGGACTCCCAAATACCTCTGCACCTCTGGCTTTTGTGTTTCCTCTCCACTTAGAAAATAGTCAGCCCTTTCATTTCTTCTACCAAAGTGCATGACCAGACACCTCCTCTCACTGTATTCCATCTGCCATTTCTTTATATGAATCTGAACTAGTGGAGAGGACAGCAAAATGAAAGAAGTAGAAAATGAGACATATACCTTATAAATTGCTGAGGAATTACCGAGAGAGCTCATCGATGGCTACTTCCCCTGTTCTGTTCTTGTGTTCTTAAAACAGGCTGAAGGAGATGACTGTTCTCATTCATTCCTTAGTTGCTGTTACATCACCAGCTGAGTGAAACTCAGCCCTTTCTGCTCTCGGGAGAATGGTGTTAAGCAGGACAATAAAGCTCAAAGTTCAAAGTAAATTTTATTATCGGGGAACATATATGTCACCACATATAACCCTGAGATTCATTTTCTTGTGGGCGTACTCAGCAAATAGTAACTATAACAGGATCAATGAAAGATCACCCAGAGTTCAGAAGACAACAAACTAAGCAAATGCGAATATAAATAAGTAGCAATAAATGATGAGAACATGAGATAATGAAATAAAGAGTCCGTAAAGTGAGATCATTGGTTGTGGGAACATCTCAATGGATGGGCAAGTGAGTGTAGTTATCCCCTTCATTCAATAAGCTTTTGGTTGAAGGGTAGTAACTGTTCTTGAACCGGGTGGTGCAAGTCTTGAGGTTCTTGTACTTTCTACCTGATGGCAGCAATGAGAAAAGAGCATGGCCTGGGTGATGAGGATCTCTGATGGCGGATGCTGCTTTGCTACGACAGTGTTTCATGTAGAGATGCTCAATAGCTGGGAGCGCTTTATCCATGATGTACTGGGCTGAATTTCCTTTGAAAGGCATTGGTGTTTCCATACCATGTCATGATACAGCTATTCAATACATTCTCCATTACACATCTATAGCTGTTTGTCAATCTTTTTGATGTCATGTCAGATCTCTGTAGATTCCTAAAGCCATGAAAGAATGGCGGAGCAGTATCAATGGGCTGAATAGCTTAAATCTGCTCCTATGTCTTATTAAGTGGAGGGTCTGGTAGTTTGAGGCTACAGAAGGAGTTAGACAGATCAGCAGAGTGGGCAAAGAAGTGGTGGGAAGTATCTGCTCATACACTTCATAAGAAGAAAGAAAAGGATAGACTGTTTTCTAAATGGAGAGAAAATTTTAAAATATGAGGTACAAAGATACCTGGGAGTCCTTGTACAGGATTCCCTAAAGGTTAATTTTCAGGTTGAATCTGCTGTGGGGAAGGCAATTGCAATGTTAGCATTAATTTCTTTCCAATATTTTTATTAGTTTCTACATAGAAGAATACAGAGTACAAGAATGTATATATAAAAGGTCAAAAAAGATTAAAAACACTTTACTTCATTGTCACCAAACAATTGGTACTAGAGCGTACAATCATCACAGCGATATTTGATTCTACGCTTTGTGCTCCCTGAAGTACAAATCGATGTAAATATAATAAAAATTTAAATTATAAATCATAATTAGAAAATAGAAAAGGGAAAGTAAGGTAGTGCAAGTCAGGTCTGGATATTTGGAAGGTACGGCCCAGATCCGGGTCAGGATCCATTCAGCAGTCTTATCACAGTTGGAAAGAAGCTGTTCCCAAATCTGGCCGTACGAATCTTCAAACTCCTGAACCTTCATAAACTAACACTTACATTATATGTTCATAATAACAATCTCATTACCCCGTACTCATGTAAGTTAATCAATAGTTATATTGAAATACAGTAATTTATTACAAAAAAAAGAATCTAACCCCTACCAAGACCGAAGCTGTTTATTTAGGAGAAAAGAAGGTAAAATACCTTCTCATATAATAAAAGTTAATAATAGCCAACATCTGAATTTAAACAACGAGTCGAAGGTTTTGAAAATAATTCAGAAAAGGTCCCCACAATGTTTGAAAGCCTTGACGAGATTCAGAAATTGAACAATGAATCTTCTCTAAATCTAAACATGACATAATCTCACATAACCATTGAGCTTGAGTGGGAGGGAAAACATCTTTCCATTTAAACAAAAGCATCCTCCTAGCTATAAGAGAGATAAAGGCCAAAATATATAAATCAGATGCCTTGAGCTTAATATCTTGTCCTACAACAATACCGAATAGGGCTGTCAGAAGGTTATGTAATATTTATGGTATGTTACTGGAGATGAGGAATGTTCCTTTAGACAAAATTAAGAAGCTCTGGGAACAAGATTTACAGACATCAATATCTGAGGAAACTTGGAGTGAAATTTTGATACTGGTTAATACTTCATCGTTATGTGCTCGTCATTCCCTCATACAATTTAAGGTGGTACATAGAGCTCATATGACTACGGATAAGCCATCTCGTTTTTATTCGGATATGTATTGCTACTGTGACAGATGGAATCATGGAGAAACTTCATTAATTCATATGTTTTGGACTTGTCTGAATCTTGCAAAATATTGGAAGGAAGCATCTCAAGCTTTTTCCTTACTTTTTAAGGTCAATTTTTAAGCATTCATTTCAAGAGGACTTGAATATCAAAGCAAGGATGTAATGCTGAGGCTTTATAAAGCATTGAAGAGGCCTCACTTGGAGTGCTGTATGCAAATTTTGGCCCCTTATCTTAGAAAGGATATGCTGACACTAGAGAAGATTCAAAGGAGGTTCACAAAAATGATTCTAGGATTGAATGGTGTGTTATATGAAGAGCGTTTGATGGTTCTGGGCCTGGAGTCACTAGAATTCAGAAGAACGAGGAGTGACCTAATTGAAACCTAGCAAATGGTGGAAGGCCTTGATAGAGTGGATGTGGAGAGAATGTTTCCTATGGTGGAGAAGTCTAAGACCAGAGGACACAGCCTTAGAATAGAGGAATGTCCTTTTAGAACAGAGTTGAGCAGGAATTTCTTTAGCCAGAGAGGAGTGAATCTGTGGAATGCATTGCCACAGGTGGCCATGGAGGCCAAGTTATTTTAAGGCAGAGGTTGATAGATTCTTGATCATTCAGGGCATGAAGGGATACGGGGAAGAGGCAGGAGATTGGGCTGTGAGGGAAATTCGATTGGGCATGATAAACTGGCAGTGCAGACTTGATGGGCCAAATGGCCTAATTCTGCTCCTATATCTTATGGCCTTAAACCTGTCTAATTTATCTGGTACAACAGTTCAGTTAGAATCAGTAGTTTATTTTTATCTCTATCTGTATCTCATGAAACAGTGAAATAATTAAAAATATCTCCTCCCTTCTGAAAAATGCTGCCACTGTGCCGTAAACGATAGAGCCGAGCAAGCAGTACATTAGAAAGTCAGAGGGAAAACTGGATGCTATTTTCTTTGGTCTAACCACTGTTCATCTGTTCATCTACAGTACTAGTTTCACAAAGGCCCTTGAATTCACCATGCATTCAACAACCTGGGAGCTGCAGCGAAGTTCACAGTCAGCCCTGTCAAATGCGTTACAAGGGAGTGGTAATTGACGAGTGTTAGGTGTGAACTTGGTTAGTTGTGTGAATGAGCTGTGAAATTCTCAAACCAAAACTGGAAATAAACATCCAGGGTATGTTCCTTGTGCTAACTCGACAGCCCCTAGGTGTGACTGGGTGAGAATAGTGTGGACTCGGCTGCTGCTGTGCCAAGTTACATACAGCCACAAACACAAGAAGATCTGCAGATGCTGGAAATCCAAGACAACATACACAAAATACTGGAGGAACTCAGCAGGAATGGTGGCATCTACGGAAAAGAGTAAACAGTCGTTTCTGACCAAGACTTTTCATCAGGACTGAGTTACAGCCATTCCAGTGGGCAGCGTTTTCAAAGTTCAAATTAAATTTATTATCTATGTCACCATATACAATCCCGAGCTTCATTTTCTTTCACAGTAGTACAAATAAATACAATAGAATCAACCAACCAATGTGCAAAGGAAGATAAACTGTGCAATTACACAAAGACAAATAGTAATAAATAAATAAATAAATAAATAAATAAATAAATAAATAAATAAATAGATAAATAAATAAATAAACGGGCAAATAAATAAATAAATAAATAAATAGATAAATAAATAAATAGATAGATAAATAAATAAATAAATAAATAAATGGATAAATGAATAAATGAACAAATAAATAAATAAATAAATAGATAAATAAATAGATAAATAAATGGATAAATAAATAAATGAATGAATAAATAAATAAATAAATAAATGAATAGATAGCATGTAAATAATACCAAGAACATGATTCCTAGGAAGTGAGTTTGTAGGTTGTGGAATCAGTTCGGTGTTGAGGTGAGTGGAGTTGTCCCCTCTGGTTCAAGAGCCTGACTGTTGAAGGATAATAACTGTTCCTGAACCTGGTGGTGTGGAACCTAAGGCTCCTGTACCTTCTTTCTGGTGGCAGCAGTGGCCTAGACTGCTTTATTTGTGGCAGCTCTGCTTGTAGACGCAGGACTTTTCCTCACAGTTCAACTATTGATTACAGAAAGAAAAAAACACACACTAGTGTCAGCGGCCTAAAGGTGGATAGATCCCCAGGGCCTGACCTAATATAACACGGAGCATTGTAAACAACGGAGATTCTGCAGATGCTGCAAATCCGAGCAACACATGCAAAATGCTGGAGGAACTCCGCAGGCCAGGCAGCATCCATGGAAAAGAGTACAAAGTCAATGTTTCAGGTCAAGAAAGAGGAGAAGGAAGAAATTGCCTGGTCCCCAGCATTGGTAATTAGGTAATTGTTCTATTATTATCCATTATAAAGGTTTTGGAAGACTGGTGGGGGCTGGCTAATGTTATAACTTTGTTTATGTAGGATTGCAAGGACAAATTCAGGAATTATAGGCAGGTGAGCCTGACATCAGTGGTTATAAAGTTACTGGAGGAGATTCTGAGAGACTGGATTTATATGCATTTGGAAAGGCAAGGACTAATCATGACTTTGTGCATGGGCTGCGCCACACAAATTTGATTGAGTTTTATGAAGAGATGATCCGGGGGACTGATGAGGGCATGACGGTAGATGTTGTCTACATGGTCTTTATTTACTAATTTTTATTTAGAGATGCAGCACAAAATAGGCCCTTCCAGCCTTTTGAACCCTATTGCCCAACAAACCCAATTTAACCCTAACCTATTCACGGGACAATTTACAATGACCAATTAACCTACCTGATACATCTTTGGACTGTGGGAGGAAACCGGAGAGCCAGGAGAAAACACATGCATGCCATGGGGAGGACATTCACAAAGCCTTTGACAACGTCCCATGTGGGAGGCTGTGACCCTTCATATGGACAGTAAAGGAAAGGATAGAAGCCAGAATGGATGATAGTTCCCCACCTCCTTCCCATTTTCCATGCTCTCCTATCAGACCCCTTCCACCTATCACCTCCTAGCTTCTTACCTCAGCTCCTTCCCCACTCACTTACCTTTACCCTCATCTGCTCTCATCTATCACCTACCAGCCTATACTCCTCCTCCTCCTCCCGCCCTCCACCTTCTTATTCTGGCTTATTCCCCCTTCCATTCCAGACCTGATGAAGGGTCTCGGCCCAAAAGGACTTATTCCCCTCCATAGACCTGACCTACTGAGTTCCTCCAGCATTTTGCGTATGCAGAGAAACTATTGATGGCGGGGGAGTCTAGGACCAGAGTGAAGGTCAGAAACCCTTTCTCATGGAGAGGGCAGAGAGACTTGACAACCTCTTTCTGCAGCTGGCAGTTGATAAAAGTTCAATTTATAGTTTTAAATGTGAAGCTGAAGAATTTTTGTAAACCAAAATCAAGGTTCAAAGTTCAAAGTAAGTTTGTTATCAAAGTACATATATACATCAGTATATACAAACCGTGAATGTTTTCTTGTGGGCATACTCAATAAATCCAAGAAACACAATGGAATCGATGAAAGACTGCACCCAACACGATGTACAAACAATGTGCACAAGCCAACAACCTGTGCAATTACAAAAGAAATAAAATGATATGGGAGGATGCCAGAGGAAAAGTATGTGTCAGTGGTCCATGTAACCTCCCTTTTTATTCACCAATAAAATCAGGTCTTCATAAATTATTTACAGGTTCAAATTAAAATACGATTGCTATTATCTACAACACATTCAAGCCCTGCGAGACCCACTGCTCATTGTGCCCATAGAAACTGCACAATGCTTCCCTAGGGACACCTGGGCAGTGACGTAACCCCGGAAGAGTGGCAGGTGGTCAGCTGGGGCACTTACTGCCTGCCACCTAGGCCCCTGAATGGCCATCTTGGACAGACCCAGGAGCAGACTGACCAGGAGATTCCCCCAGGCGTCCCTTTCCCCTCCAGACTGAATGTCATAGATCAGGAGTGTGAGGTCAGAAACTGAGGAGCACTCTCTTCAGATATTCAAGCAGGGGGCATCAACCTCACATTCATTATATGCATGGTAGACCGACGACAGGTCACCAGGCAGTCAATGAACTGATTCAAATTCTTTTGCATGGCACAGTTCTATGTAACACCTTTCACCCTAAGTCCCCGATGTACAAGGGAAAGACTCCTACATAAAGAGATGTCCACTGGGGACAACTGAGGTCTCCTGCCAACTTATTACCACAGGGGTGTTGTTGCACAGTGACTAGTCACTCCTAGACAGGATTCCACAAGTTCAATCCTCATTATTGCAAGATCTCCAATGGGTCTTTCATGTCTTTCAAAGCAGTAAATGCTGTCCATTCTCTGTTTTGTCCCACACCTCCACGTTCTAAATACAGGAAATTCTGGGGGCACTGGAAATCAACAGTCCTGATGAATTGGCTTGGCCCAAAACATCATCCATTTATTCACCTCCATAGATGGTGCCTGACCTGCTGAGTTCCTCCACCGATTTGTGTATCGCAAACAAGAGAAAATGTGCAGATGCTGGAAATCCGAGTAGCACACACAAAATGCTGGGGGAGCTCAGCAGGAGGTCAGGCAGCATCTGTGGAAAAATGTGTGTGTTTGTGTGTGTGTGTGTGTGTGTGTGTGTGTGTGTGTGTGTGTGTGTGTGTGTGTGTGTGTGTGTGTGTGTGTGTGTGTGTGTGTGTGTGTGTGTGTGTGTGTGTGTGTGTGTGTGTGTGTGTTTTCAGTTTCATTTCCAACATTACAACAAATACAGAACTTCACTGAACTGAGAAATTCTCTCCACATGCTGCCTGACCTGCTGTGTCTTTCCTTTGTTTTTCCTTATTACTCTATATGGGATGGGTTCACATGTCAGTTAATGGGAATCAGATTCAGAATCAGGGTTAATATCACTGGCATATGTCACGAAGCTTGTTAACTTTGTGACAGCAGTACAATGCAATGCATGATATAGAAAGGAAGCTGAGCTACAGTAAGTATACATGTATGTATGTAAGTATGTATATTAAATTGTTAAATTAAAGTTAGTGCAAAAACAGAAATTGTAAAAAAGTAGTGCTTCATTGTTCAATGCCCATTCAGAAATCAGATGGCAGAGAGGAAGAAGCTATACCTGAATCACTGAGTGTGTGGACTAGGCAGAATAGTGGTTCGGCACAGACTCGATGGGCTGAAGGACCTGTTTCTCTGTTGTTGTGCTCTATGACTCTATAACACTGTTGGGTTCCATGGTAGCTGGTGTAGCTGCAACAGCACACCGCTATTCCAGCTTGGGGTGTTCCAGAGTTTAGGGTTCAATTCCGGCACCATTCTATAAGGAGTCCCTGCCCGACCACCCCGGGGAACGTGCGGGCTTTCTCCAGGTCCACCAGTTTCCTCCCAGAGTCCGAAGACATACCGGGTGGGTTAACTTGTCATTGAGAACTGTCCTGTGATTAGATTAGGGTTGATCGGGTTTGTCGGGGGTTGCTGGGGTCGGCATAGCTCAAAGGGCAGGAAAGACCTCCTCCACACTATATTGGTAAATAAACTATTATTCTACATGGGAGGGGTATGGAGGGTATGGTCTAGGTGGAGACTGATGGAACTAGGGACAAGAACAGATTGGCACAGACTAGATGGGCTGAAGGGCCTATTTTTTTTGCTGTAGTGCTCTGTGACTCCGTGACTCTATTGATATGACATTTCTGTTCTCCAAACTGCTTGGAGAGTCATTCCATTGACATCTAAAAACTCTGTGCCAGTGATGTTGACAACTAATATTTAAAGGAAATAATATATATTCAGACACAAGTAATTGCAGTGTATGCAATGGACCAAGTGTTTCTTTTTGATCTTTCATTCATCTAAATATATCTCACATTACAAGTGACACCCATTCTTCACATCCAGTAAGCGATTGACAGTTCCGGTTCATGTATTTCCAGTAAATGCACACTGCATTCTAAATTTTAAGACATTCACAGGGGTTATATGAAGGCACAAATCATTACTACACAGCTGATGACTTGTGAAATCGATACTGTTGACCAAAACTGCAGTTTACTACAAAATGTGCATAATTTTCAGAACCACATTGTGTCATGCATCTAATTTCATTTCACTAGCCACCCAGTTGTATCTCAGGAATATGAAAGTACAATGTAGAGTCACAGACAGTTAATACGGCTTAAGATCTGCACCTGGACGAGAGCTCTCCATGCCTTACCTGGACCATAGACCTCTACGTCTTACCTGGACCATAGACCTCTACGTCTTACCTGGACCATAGCCCTCTATGTCTTACCTGGACCATAGCCCTCTATGCCTTACCTGGTCCATAGACCTCTATGTCTTACCTGGACCATAGCCCTCCATGCCTTACCTGGTCCATAGACCTCTATGTCTTACCTGCACCATAGTCCTCAATGCCTTACCTGGTCCATAGCCCTCCATGCCTTACCTGGACCATAGCCCTCCATGCCTTACCTGGTCCATAGACCTCTATGTCTTAACTGCACCATAGCCCTCTATGTCTTACCTGGACCATAGCCCTCTATGCCTTACCTGGTCCATAGACCTCTATGTCTTACCTGGACCATAGCCCTCAATGCCTTACCTATGTAGAATAATAGAGACAGAGTCACATAGAACAACAGCATAGGAACAGACCTTCCAGCCCATCTAATACATACCAAACTGTTATTCTGCCTAGTCCTATCTGGACCACCTGATCTTTGTGTTGGTGTGGTCTCACCATTCAGCTCTGGGTCCGTACCCTGCACCTTAGAACTTTTCATGTCCAGCTTAAGTGTAAGAAAGTTTTCTGTCCTTCACGTCCACCACCCATGTGGACAATGAGTTCCAGGACCCCACAATAATCTCCTCATCTCCCCTCCTATTCCCCACCAATGGCTTTAATCCCATATCCCGTTTTTTTTTTGACTACTGCTAAAAGAAATATCTCTTCCTGCTCATGCTGACTGAGTTCCCATTATTCTACACGCAACCCTCCTCAACCTCCCCCCTCCACCTTTCCACATCTAAAAAAGACAAAGCATTCAGGAGTTTGATATTTGGAATCTAGCAGCCTGGATTAACGATTCTGAAGTAAACTGGGAGTTAAATTCAGTGAATTGTTCAGAATTGATTGAATTCTCTACAGCTTCCTGTGGCAATGAAATCCAGAGATTCGCCATGCTACGTCTCAAGAAATTCCTCCCTATCCCCGTTCTAAAGGGACGTTCTTTTAACCTGAGGCTGTGCCCCCTGGTCCTACACCTCACCCAGTATATGAAACATCCTCTCCACATTCACTTTATCCAGTCCTTTCAAATATTCAGTGGGATTAAATGAGAACCTCTTTCGTCTTTCTAAACTCTAGCAAGTATAAGCCCAGAGCCTGCAAACACTCCTTAATCGTTAATTCTTTCATTCTCAGGATCATTCTTGTAAACTTCCTCTGGACCATCTCCATTGCCGGCATATCCTTCCTTAGATACGGAGCCTAAAACTGCTCACTATTCATGGGGTAATAGGCACAGAGAGTTCCTTGGCAGTACTACTGAATGTTGCAAAATAACACAGTGCGTCATGCAGCACATTTCATCTCAGTAGCAGCTAAGTACAACATAGAATCACATCTGGTTTATGACCACCTAAACCTTGAGTTCTGTTCCCTTTGGCTGCGCGGCTGTGAGATCACCAGCAACGGCAATGCTCCCACGAACCTAGCCTTCGTTGCCACGCAGCTGGAAGTGGACGCAGCTAGAAAAACTTTATGAAACATGGAAGATTTTCTTTGTTGCACTGTATTTCTTTATACCCTTCAATCAATAAATAAAATCACAAGTATGTGATGTTTCAATTTTCATTCTAAGTACTCATAGTACGCACTTTACAAAAACAACATTTAAAGTGCCGTGCAGGTTTTCAAGCAGTGTAAAAATTTCCTGCTCTGAGCAATGGTTGCTCGTTCCTGCACCTGAGAAGTCTTCAAGTTCTGTTTGTTTGTTGAGGCACAATGTGGTTTTCAAATTGCACTGCCCGGCAATCCCCCAATTTAATCCTAGCCTAATTGCTGGACACCATGTTCTACAACCAATTAGTTAATTAAATAAATTAATGATTAATCAATCAATTGATCACTAATTCATTGATCACTCAAACATGTTAATCTCCTGAATTAATTAATCGAGAAAGTCGGATTTATCTGCACCGTTCATGTGTGGCAGTGACTTCCACACTTTGGATAAGGAGACTTCCCTGTACCTCCTGCAGACACTACTTCAACCACTTCCCAGCTGAGGGTCCGTGCCCCGTACGTCGACTCAGCCAGGTCATGGTGTCATAAAGTCGCAGAGGGACGCAGCACAGAAACAGGCCATTCAGCCCATTAAGTCAATGCTGACCATCATCCTCCCATTCTTCCTACAGAAATCCCATTTCTTATTCCTTCCACGTTCTCTTCAATACTAGTACTTTATTCCCTAGAGCATTGGAGATTGAGAGGAGATTTGATATAGGCATACAGAGATCTGAGGGGTTATAGATACGGTGAATGCAAGCAGGCTTTTTCCACTGAGGTTGAGTGAGACTCAACTAGAGGTCATAGGTTAAGGGTGAAAGGTGAAATATTTAAGGGGAACCAGAAGGGGCACTTCTTCATTCAGAGGATGATGCGAGTGTGGAATGAGCTGCCAGTGAAAATGGTGGATGTGGGTTTGATGGCGATATTTGAGATAGGTACATAGATGGGAAGGGCGTGTGGAGCTATGGTCCAGGTGTGGGTCGATGGGACTAGGCAGAATAACAGTTTGACATGGACTAGATGGGCCAAAGGGCCTGTTTCTGTGGTGTAGTCCCCCAGATTTCAACCTTCAGCTAGACACCAGGGGAAACTTGCAGTGGCCACTCATCTCAACTCTGAACTGATTCTATTACCTATGGCCTCACTTGCAAAGGACTCTGCAACTCTTGTTCTCAACAATATTTTAAAAAATTATATTTTCACCATGTGACAGACACATTGGCTGCTTGTCAGTCTTGTTCTTTGAATCTATTGCCTTGATTTATTCTATGGTGAATGCCTGCAAGAAAACAAATCTGAGGGTAGTATATGATGATATATACATACTATGATTATAGATTTACTTTGAACTTTGAACTTTGAGCTAACCCACCAACCCATGTGTCCTAAGGTTGTGGGAGATAACTAGATCACGTAAGTCAATGGGAGTACCTGCGAAGTGCACACAGGCAGCACCTGAGGTCAAGTTCAAAGTAACTTTATTATCAAAGTACAGATATATTACCAAAGGTTCACGTAGTATCAAAGGATGTATGCTGTATATAACTCTGACACTCTTCTTCTCTAGATAGCCATGAAACAAAGAAAAACCATGGACACCATTCAAAGAGAAACATCAAACCCACCACCCCACATAAAAATAGAATGGCAACACAAACATCGACGCCCTCTCTCCCACCCCGAAACCCCCTGCTTCTGTATGAAACGCAACAAGAACATCGGCCCTCAAATCCCCCTCCCCCGCACAAAAACGAACAAAAGCATCGGCTCCCGAATCCCAACCCCCCCCCCCCCCGTACAAAAGACAATCAGCCCCCTGAATCCCCCACTACCCACACAAAAAAAATGCAACGAGGACATTGGCCTTCCCTCCCCTCACTTCTTGCACAAAACACAACAGGAACATCAATTACCTTGAGATTTATTTTCTTGCAGGCATTGATGGGGAGAAACCTATGACGAGCGTCATGGCACCGTAGCAGCTAACGTAACATTATTACAGTGCCAGCAGCTTTTACATTCTCCCCATGACCCTGTGGGTTTCCTCAGTTTCCTCCCGCAGTCCAAAGGCGTACTGGTTCGTAAGGGTTAATAAGTCGTTGGCGTGCTATGTTGAAGCCAGAAGCATGGCCACACTTGTGGGCTGACCCCAGCCCATTTTCTGAAGCTTAAGGTAAAAAAAAACCCTCAGGAGGCAGTGAGCTCAATATGATTGAGTTCAACTTGAAATCTGATATGGAGGAAGTAAAATCTGACACAACAGTATCTCTGTGGAATAAAGACAATTACAGTGGTATGAGAGAGGAGTTGGCCAAAGTAAACTGGAAGTTGCTGCTGGCAGGGATGAAAACAGAGCAGCAATGCTGTGAGTTTCTAGACAAAATGAGGAAAGTGCAGGACACGAGTATTCCAAAAACAAAGAAATACTCAAATAGAAAATAGTACAACCGTGGCTGACAAGGTACGTTAAAGCTAATGTAAAAGCAAAAGAGAGGGCATACAACAAGGTAAAAATTAGCAGGAAGATAGAGGATTGGGAAGCTTTTAAAAACCTACAGAGAGAAACTAAAACAATCATTAGGAAGGAAACAATGAAATATGAAAGCAAGCTAGCAAACCACATCAAAATGGATAGTAGAATCTTGTTTAAGTATGTAAAAAATAAAAGAGAGGTGAGAGTGGATATAGAACCGCTAGAAAATGAGGCTGAAGAAATAATAACGGGAGCCAAAGAGATGGCAGATGAACTAAATGAGTGCTTAGCATCAGTCTTCACTGAGGAAGACACTAGCAGTGTGCCAGATGTTGAAGGGTGTGAGGGAAGAGAAGTGAGTGCTGTTACTAATACATGGGAGGAGGTGCTCAGAAAGCTGAAAGACAGAAGAGTACATAAGTCACCTGGACCAGGTGAACTGCATCCTAGGGTTATGTAAGAGGTAGTGGTAAAGATTGTGGGGGCATAAGTAATGATCTTTCAAAAATCATTGGTCTCTGGCATGATGTCAGAGGACTGGAAAATTGCAAATGTCTCTCTAGTCTTTAAGAAAGCAGGAAGAGAGCAGAAAAGAAATTAAAGACCAGTTAGCCTGACTTCAGTAGTTAGGAAGATGTTGCAGTCAATTGTTAGGATGAATTGATGGAGTACTTGGTGACACAGGACAAGTACAAAGTCAGCACTGCTTCCTTAAGGGAAAATCCTGTCTGATGAACCTGTTGGAATTCTTTGAGG